>NC_134835.1:63194336-63270042 GCF_004210375.1 Tachypleus tridentatus
AATCTGAATTATATTAATCTGTTTATATGCCTTTTATATGAATCATTTTATACTTACTTTTAAAATTATCGCTGGTTCACTTGAACTATTTGTGTTAAGAAATTGTTAATTAATGCTGATGAAGACTAATATAACTGTGTAAATAATTATAGATTATTTTAAGAAATCTCCTTTATATTTTCCATTTCAGTGTTGTTTTCAGTGTAACATTTACTTTTTTTAATGTATAAGGTTTTAATTTGAAGATTATGTAACTTGGTTGTTTTAATGTGCATCAGAAGCAAATAAAATTTTAATGGATCCATCAAGAAATGATGCTAACCCTTGCTTAGCTCTTGCTTTTAAATTAGAGGTGAGGTTTATTACATTATTAATTTATAGATAAGTGTGATATAAAATAGTTTAAAACTATTTTTTGAAATTCAGATATTACATTTTGTAATTCTTTATTTGTTAAGAATAAATAAATTCCAAAGAGAGAACTTTTGTAAGCATTTTGTTTTAAATTGCATAATAAAACACTATAGGAAGGTTAGTACTTGTCAATGAAATATTTAAAAGTTTATATATCACTTGTCAGTAATATGTTAAAATGAGTTTGACCTATGGCCATGTATTCTTATTTGTTTAGTAGTTACTAATTTGTTGTTGGTAAATTGACAGAACATACACTTTAGTTATGCAGTTGATTTCTTTCATCCTCAGGCAGGAAGGTTTGGACAGCTGACTTATCTAAGGTTATACCAAGGCATGTTAAAGAAAGGTGATTATATTTACAATACAAGAACAGGAAGACGTACAAAAGTTTCCAGATTGGTGAGAATGCATTCTAATACAATGGAGGACATACAGGAAGCATATGCTGGTGATATTTGTGCACTGTTTGGTATTGACTGTGCCAGTGGTGATACTTTTGTAACAAAGAAAAACTTAAAAGTCTCTATGGTAGGCTTTTACTTTTATTTTTCAAGTTTTTTAATGTTGTTATGAAAACTATTATTTACAATTCTAGAAATTAAGAAAGATTAGTTTTCAAGCTTAGTAAAAATATTTTTTAATACTTATTAACTTGCATAGATATAATGTTTTCACAGAAGCTGGAACGAGGTATAGTAAATAGATTTTATGTCCAAAATTTCTATTAGCTGAAAAATCCTAGTTTGCAGCTTAACTTCAACTACTAATTATTTAGATAATAGTTGTTTGAGGTAGAGTTTCCTTTTACACTCACTTACTGCTGGTAGAGCTGTATGTCTATGGATTTACAATGCTGAAATCAGGGTTTCATTTGCCATGGTGGACTCAGCAGATAGCTCGATACGGCTTTACTATAAGAAAACACACACCCTTTTACATTCATAAATTGTGTGTGTGTGTGTGTATTTGGTAAGAAGAGACAGAGGCTGGTTAACTTTCAGATATCTGGTTCTTAATATCTGATTGGATTCTGATATTTTTAATCATATAAATAGGTGTGGCCATTGTATTGAATATACACTGCAGACGTGAGCTACTGCTTCCTTATAGTACAGTATTAAACAAATTACTTATATTGCAGAATGGCTGGTATAGGTATTAACACTTTTACTAATAAAGTAGTCAGTAATAACTACTTACACCATTACACTGCAGTATTGTAATTATTCTTTCAGTTTTTGATTTCCAGTTGTCAACTTATCATAATTAGCAAAATCTGTTATTGTTTTAATAATAAATTTGATAGTAACCACGGACTATCTTCCACTATAAAACACAAAATTGACAAAATATTTTATTAAGAAAAATAATTTTAGAGGTCTTTTCCTTAACAGGAAGTTTTCACACAATTTCTGTAATGCTTAATTGTTGTTTTTTATGCATTATGCTAAAAACTGTTAAGAAAGCTAACAGTTCAACACTAATACTCAATGCTGGGTGCATATTTTTTTTCTATATAGTAATAAATTTCTTACAATTTTATATTCAATATACATTAAAAAAACCAGTAGCTTCAGTGCACTTTTCACAAACTGGTCTTAAAGCTAATAACTGAAGATGACTTAAGAAGGTCGAAACATTGTTCTCTGCTTTATTATGAAAGTGTTAATACCCACACCAGCCATCCTGCAATATATTTTTACTTCAAGTGGGTTTCTCGTGATTATGACAAACATGTTTCTTCATCAATGTTTTTGAAATTCAGTAGTTGCCACTGCAGGCCCTTTAAGGGAACGTCATAGTGGGTGACAGTGCTATACACCCCTGAACTTCATTTAAGTTTGTTGTTTTATTGTGTTCAACATTGATTTCACTGCCACTACTATTATCACCTGTGGCATACAATAGGCAACACAATGGGTGTGCATGGTGTGTACTTAAACAACATAATATGACTATATGTATTGTGATTACTGAAACTCTTAGTGTTTAATACTTGGTAAAATAATAATAAACAACTTGGTGTTAAAATAAATAATTTAATGTTAATAAAAATCATAAGTGTAATTCTGATCTGTAATTACTTAAAATTGAAAGATCTGGTTTGTGAACTTAATGTCATTTACATCAGAGCAGTTCGTTAGATAAATAGTGTTTCAACCATTAATATTTTTGTTGTACTCATGATTCCTGGTATTAGGAAGGAAGTCTCTAAACATTAGACATAGTATGGATGACATTTTACATTTTTCTTTGTTTCATTTGTAAGTTCTTGTAGCTTTAATTAAAAAGCAGTCACTTCTGTATGAGTTACCTGAAGGTTCTCTTATCATTTTTAATTCAAGCACAGTTGTTAGATTCAATATGACAATTCTTATTTAGCTAAAAAGATTTTTGTAATTACAAACATCTTGGTTATTAATTGAATTTCTAGAAATGCAGTAATTTATGGGTCAAAAAACATACTAAGTATCTGTTATCTGGAGAACTAAGTTCTTTCTCAGTAGTTCAATATTATATAGTATGCAGCATATAATAGAGTTTTTGCATAAATTTCAATGTTTTGTTATTATAATTGCAATGTTATAAAAAATTATTTTAAGTTTTAGTTTTTGTAAAGTTAAAATTTTTCCTTTTAGGAATCAATTTATGTTCCAGATCCGTAATATCCATGTCTATTAAACCTAAGAACTCTAAGGACAATGACAATTTTTCTAAAGGTATTAACAGGTTTACCGGTGAAGATCCAACTTTTCAAGTCTACTTTGATACAGATAGTAAAGAGGTAAGCACTGTCATACCCACCTAACTAACTCTTTATTTGCATCTCTTACAATTTCTAAGATCATTTCAAAGAAGTTGTATGAAAATGAGATGGAAACTTTCCAAAGAAAAGTTCAAATTGATTTAATAGTAATTATTATTATGATGTTCTAAAGTGAAATGTTTATCCAAGGTTGTAAATAGTCATGTTTATTCAGTTTTAAAATGGTTAATCATAGTATTATTATGCTTAAAAGTATAAACTAATCCATCAGTAGGATGCTATACATGTATTCAAGTGTCTAAAGTTGTTATAATCAGTTGATTGGTGCATCATAGAAGACAGAATCTCTCAAACTTTCAAGATTTTATTTTTGGTTCCTCAATTTTTAATTTGTTATAAAATGATGGATTTGAATTTGACAATAAAAATATTTCCTTTTTTAGATTTTTACCAAGGCTGAATACTTGTATTATTACTTTATAAATGTATTAATATTTAAAATCTCTCATTTTTGCTATTTGCATTTTCACACTTTTTGTTGTAATATTTTTGTGAGTGGTAGGCTAAGTTATTAGTTTTAAGACCAGTTTGTGAAAGGTGCACTGAAGCTACTAGTTTTTTAATGCATGTTGATTATAAAATTATATGAAATTTATTACTATATAGAGAAAAAATATGTACCCAGCATTGAGTATTAGTGTTGAACTGTTAGTTTTTTTAACAGTTTTTAGCATAATGCATAAAAACAACAATTAAGTATTACAAAAATTGTGTAAAAACTTAAATTACTTCCTGTTAAGGAAGAGACCACCAAACTTGTTATTTTTAATAAAATATTTTGTTAATTTTTGTGTTTTTTAACAGGAGGATAGTCTGTGGTTTTGTCGTATTTATTATTAAAACAATAATAGATTTTGCTAATTATGATGAGTTGACAACTGGAAAGAATAATTATAATACTGCAGTGTAATGATATAAGTAGTTATTACCTTTATATATTTAAGTAACTGACTTGGTAAGTATCAATGTGCCCCTTCAGTTTCACTATTTGTGGTATACATTATAGTACTTTTTTTTCCCTACTTACATTAGACTGTTACATAAATGTAGAGGTCTAGCCCACTTCATACTAAATAATTATGAAGGCAATTGCAACAGATTATGGAATCTGTTAACCATTTCAGCTAAAAGGCAATGATTTATGTTTGTTTCTTTCAGGCATTTTTTTAAAGTTAGGAAGAGAAGTTTCTGCAACCTATAATAAAATGAGTGGTGATTTAAATTAACATGTCTTCTATCAGCTGTAAAATACTTTTTAAATTCTGATATGAAACCAAATGTTTGCTACACAGGATTGCAAATTGTTTATAACTTGCCATGCTGAGCTGGTTATAATCAGCAAAATTATGGTCTGCCATGGATGTTCATATTATTCATAATTCAACACTGGAAAAAAGACTGAGATGTCCAAGAAATAGGGTTTTACTGGGTACACAGTTTATGTGCATGAAATTTAAACGTGTGTAGGAATACATTATATGGATACTAATTTGTATATGTTTTATATACACGATGAGTGATGAGAAAGACTTATTGAAACTGAGTCTAAAGTTATTATGTCATTTTGGAAGAGAATTTAAAAGAAAAATAAAGTTACTCTGAATATGTTTACCATTATATCTGTATAACAACAGCAATAGTAGGCTTTGTTCAAATGTTCATGTGAGATCTTTCAATATATTTCTTGGGCCCGGCATAGCCAGGTGCATTAAGGCGTTCAGTTCGTAATCTGAGGGTCATGGATCCGAATCCCCATTGCACTAAACATGCTCACCCTTTCAGCTGTGGGGGCATTATAATGTTATGGTCAATCACACTATTCATTGATAAAAGAGTAGCCTAAGAGGTGGTAGTGAGTGATGATGACTAGTTGCCTTCCCTCTAGTCTCACACTGCAAAATTAGGGATGGCTAGCTCAGATAGCCCTTGAGTAGCTTTGTGCAAAATTCCAAAACAAACAAACACAATTCCAGACACCTACAAATTAAGAACTTTATTTATATAAATATATGTTATTGAAATAATCCTTGTTGACTTTTAAGTCATTTTAAATAAAATACTCAAGATTCCACTTATCTCGGGCAGATTACTGCCATGTTTAGTAATATCAACCAATTATCACTGAAATAATATTTATAGACCTTTCCATAATCAAAAATTGCTAGAACAGTGGATTTGAGTTTATATTCAGGGGTGCAATGCCTCATTAGTAGATAGATTTTTCTAGATCAGAAGAAATAAGTGAATATGGCAATAAAAGAAGTAAGTCTGAGCTTGCATTGTGATTTACATGTATTTAAAATATAAGTTTGTTACTATTTTCTATATTGCAAAATTTTCTCCAGTACAGCAGGTATTTTAGACACCTTTTTGTATAAACTGAAGTAGTGGTCATGAAAGGGAATTTGGAGTTATGTTGTAAATGAAGATCTTGTATATAAACTATATGTATAACATGAAACTTGTATTTTAATTTTGTACTTCAATTCTGAAGTTGTTTTTATGCTGTATTTTCAATTTTAATTTTTTTTTTAATTTAGACAATAGCCTCAGGAATGGGTGAGCTACATCTTGACATTTATGCACAGGTATTAGTTATTTTAATAGTATATGCAGTTTTCCTATATGTGAGTAGAGTGGTAGCTAACTTGTTTACTTTGTGTTTTTTTCACAGTACATCATGAAGTACACAGTAACTAGACACTGCTGAGAATACAATTCATTATCCCCATTATGTTATATCCAAATAATCCTCACATAATCTCGGGCGCACCAAACATGCTCACCCTCCCAGCTGTGGGGGCATTATAATGTGACTGTTAATCCCACTATTCATAAATAAAAGAGTAGCCCAAGAGATGGCGGTGGGTGGTGATGACTAGCTGCCTTCCCTCTAGTCTTACACTGCTAAATTAGGGGACTAGTGCAGATAGCCCTCAGTAGCTTTGTGCAAAATTCTAAAACTAACTAACTAATAATCCTCACATATGAATATATGTATAACTCAGTAATGACTTAGAATACAAAAAACTGACACAAACAAAAATATCCTCAAGTAATAAAATGAATACACACCTCCTCATATAAGATTGCTTATTTTTCACCCGAGTTTGTGGTATGAGCCAAAGAAATTTGCAAAACTTCAAGCACTTCAACTTAATTTCACATGAAATCATGTGAATTCATGCTACTGCATGATGATGTTAATCATGCAGGAAAACCTTACACCGATAGAAGTGTGATACACCTCCATGCATAGTGAAGTCCTGTACGTTCGTTTTCATGAATTCTCATTATTTTCATTGGCATTGTCAGGAACAGACATGCTTAAGTTTGCTGAGAATTGGCACTTTTTCAAATTTCAGCTTTCGTTGGATTGAATTTTGATGTATTTATTATGATTTCACAGTTTAGTGTGAACTGTTCTGCTGATGAGAGTGAAAATGTTACTTATACTGAACAACTTATGAATAATTTGGTGGGAAGTTCTTTGTCTGAGGAAGATGTGATAACTATTGTCTAAAGTTTGTTGGGGTCTGAATCTGATCCTTGAGGTGGATTCATGTATGTGGTGAAGGGCCTCCCAAGAGAAGGTTCTATACTTTAAGTTTACTTCCTCTGGGATCTAAACATCTACTCATGTGTTTGCTGTGCATGGTGACTTATGAAAAGGAGGAGAGAAACCTTGTGGTTGACAGATCCAACCCTAACACACCACTTTGGCCTTGAATTCCTTTAGATGGGTGCAACTCCCAGGGTCATTTGGCTGGTCCACTTGGGCTAGGGTCAAGGGAGTACTAGTGTTGAATGTTTTCATTGGTGTTGTGGACATTTCGTGTGATGCTGGTGTTTGGGTATAGTACTCCTGAAACCATGGCGTAGCTGCAGTGTCCTGATTTGGCATGCCAGTGTGTCCCCTCATAGGGCTCATGGTGTTTGTGGTAGGAAGGGACAGTGGGCACTGAAATGTATTCTATTTATTATAGATACTCCCATCTGTGAGAAAAAAAATGAAAACAAAACAGATGAATGATTCTGTTACAGAGACAACATCACAGTTAGACTCTACATCTCAGAGTCTAATTTTGCGTTCATTGTCTGAGAAATCTTTTGGGCAAATACCTCCCAAAAGTACACAATTATGCTGCCTACAGATGTTCTTATTTTTACATTTACATCACTACATTCACCTGCCACTATCAAGGCAGGTTACTTGAACTGTAAAGTATGTCTGTATATTCCAAATCCTCTGAGTGTGAACTGGAACCTTGCTATGTTAACTGTAATGGTTCCCACTTTTTACTTTCATTTTTGTTCTAAGTAGGTGAAGGAGAAGGAGATGCAATATTTAAAGACTGAACAATTTCTCTTACCCAGAGGCTTAGAAAGTATTGTCCCCCGTTCCTTCTGGGATGTATGCTGCTGCACTCCATTCCACTGCTACAGTGGAAGTACAGACAGATCTTTCCATGCCTACAACAGAGTCATTCTCCAACTATGTATGTAGTCTTTTGCCCTCCATGGTTAAAAGAGTTGATGAATCAACATCTACTTCGATTTCTGTTCCCACCACTCTTTCCAGTGTCTCCCTTGATCTATTTCTTTTGATTTCAGCTACTGGCATTTCCTTGGGCCCATCTTTTTCTCCAGTCCCAAGATACAGAATGATTATTCTTTCTTGCCCTCAGTCACTGGAATCTGTGTCAACAGATGGAGACCTACCTGCTCACTCAACCAAGGACAGGATCCATGGAGATTAGTATACCTACTTCTAATAAATAAAAATGACATTAAACAAAAAAAGAAGGGATCTTCCCCCAGTTCTCTACCTAAATAAAAATGGTCACGTTGATACAGTGGAACTGTCGAGATTTCCGTTCAAATACAGATGGCATTAAGGATTTGTTTGATTCTTATCATCCTGTGTCTCTCTCCTTACAGGAAAAGTTTCTGAAACCTGCTAATGCAATCATCTTTCAGCAGTTTTCTTTATACAGAAATGACAGATTCTATGATGGACGAGTTTATGAAGGGGTAGCACTACTAGTCAATCAGTATGCTCCTGTTCTGTCTTTGCCACTTGAGATATCCTTGGAGGCCATAGCCATCTGTATTTCCTTGGGTCATATCACTACTGTTTGTTCTCTCTATCTGTCTCCTGGAGAGACCTATGATCAGTCAGACTTTGCTGCTGTTATTGAACAGTTGTTGTCTCCCTTTTTAATTCTGAGGGCTTTTAATGGACATAATCCCATTTCAGGTGATGCTGACATTGATGGGAGGGGTCATTCTGTGGAGCATATGCTCTCAGATCACAACCTTTCTCTATTTATTATTGGTATTTATTATTTTCCTGCACCAGTTGATCTCTCTGCCTGCTTCCTTCAATTTTTCTCTCACTTTTCTTTGAGGGTTGACAGGACCCACAGGGCAATGACCATTTTTCCATCATTTTGAGGAGTCTAGCTGTAGTTGATGGCACCTGACCTGTGTGCCTTAGTGGAAACTGGACCAGGCCAACTGGTTCTCTTTCACTGCTTTCTCAAAATTTGATCCTGTCATCATCTGTAAGGCATCAATAGATGACTGTGTGCTGGCAGTGACTGACTGTATTGTCCAAGCAGCTGGTAAATCTGTTTTAAATTTAAAATCTCAACACGTTTTTCATGGTATCCTCATACATGGTGGAATACCTTTTGTAGATATCCTACACTTTTCAAATCACATTGCCTTTCAGCAGGCCTGTGAACATGTTCATCCATTAAGATGTCAAAGTCAGAAGGAATCTTCGATTAAGTTTACAATCAGTATCTCTTCTACCACCAGTTTCAAAGACAAATGGGACAAAATTTGGAAGTCCAGAAGACAAGTATATATTTGTCCCTCTTTTCATCTTGCTCCCTGATAATGAGGATGTTGCTAATACTCTTAGTGAAAAGTTTTCCTGAGCATCTAGCACTTCTGTTTTGTACCCCAACTTCTTAGCCATCAAGACTTGGACAGTGTGATTGCCTCTTTACTTTTGAGCTGTTTGTTTCTATGACTAAATTGTCCATTTACACTGGGGGAAGTCAGTCTTGCTCTTCATCAGTCTGGCAGTACATTGGTTTGATCTGATGATGTTCACTACAATGTGATATACCACCTCTCTCTTGCCTCTTTTTCTTTTCTTCTGGTAGTTTTTGTTTTTAATTGAATCTGACAGGAAAATGTTTTTTCTGATGCTTGGTGCCAGGCTGTTGTCCTCCCTTTTACTAAGTCTGGGAAGGATCCCATTAGCTTTGGAATAGTTTCATATTAATTCTCCCCCTGATTTCATCGATATTCAAAACCAATTGGCCCATTTCTTTTTTGTCATCTATGTCTATTCTGTTTTTCTAAATACTAGGCCACCTCAGTATTTGTGGAAATGAGCTTGCTGTGACAGTGCAGCTAAGTCTGTCTCCTCTGGTACTGTCACTGTTGTGCCTGTACTATATATGGACTAGAGTCTTGTATTCAAGGCTTGGCTCCATGCCAGTTGGCAGTCAACTTGGAGTGAGCAATGTGAGAACAAGCTATCCCAATTCAAATCTTTTGTTGCTCTTTGAACAACTTGTTTCTTTAATTATTCTAAGGAGGCAGTTGTCCTGGCAAGGCTGTGTGCATTGTTCACAGTTTTTAACCAACTGTTTTCTTTTATCTTGGACTGATGCATCAAAGTGTGTCCTTTGTGATATTCAAGTCACAATAACCCACATTTTACTGTTGTGCCATCATTACAACTGTGGATGACTGCACCATTTTAGACAAGTTTTTTACCATCAGTTTACACCTGAAGTTGGACAGTGACACTGTCCACATTACTTGTGGCTTTAAATTTTTAAGGGTCATTGGCCTTTTTAATTCTTTTTAAGAGTTTTATTCAAATTTTGGCTATTGATTTGTTTAACTTAATTTTCTTTTACATGTTACTAGTTGTTTGGTGCAGATAGCCTGGTTGCTTTGCCCAAAAAAACACCAAACAATCAACCTGTAATTCTACCAACACCTTCAGTTTCAGCTCCACTCACTTCTCTTCCCTTCTGTAAAGACTAAAGTTGAGGAGGATGGATGTGAACGATTTTTCCTGCTAACAGATTTAGCCTTGGGAATGCTCTTACCTACTTTAGAACAACTCTAGTTTTCCTTGGATTTTCAAAACCTTATTACTTGAGTATGTAAAGTTCTTCCTTTCTTTCTTCCATATTATTTGATTCTTTCCATTCTCTATTACATAACACTTTCTGTTGTGATTTCTTGGTTTTCTCCCCCTTTACAGAAATTTTTTGTAATGCCATTTCCTTTCTAGATCAACTTTGCTCCCATAACCTTATGTTTTGTTCCCCTCGCTTGACTGTTTCTTTTGTTCTTGCTTATAATTACTCAAACTTCCAGTTCATTGACACCTGATTTTTTGGAGTCTCTTATCAGTTTGGGGAACAGATTTATTAATGGCTGTTTCCTGTCTAATGCCTAGTTTTCCTGACTTTGAGCCTATCCCACTACTCTTCTCAGTTACATCTCTTCCATTCTTATGATAGAAGTGCTTCATTGTTCCTCTGATATTTTTGGGGTTTATAGATTACACATCTTCTTACATTGACCAATTCCATCTTCTCTGCTGTTTTTGCCTCTATTCTTCATTTGAAATTTTTTGGTGGTGTCCCTGATCCCCTTAAATCATGGGCTGAAGCTACCTGTTTTCCCTTACTTTCCTAATTTCTTGTTTTTCTAACCTCATCCTAGCTTTCCTTCTGCTCTTCTTTTTATTCCTGCATCCTACACTAGAGTCATATCTGGCTAGTGTTTGCTTGCTTTTAAAAATAGGGTTTTGCAGAATTGTTGCACCATCTCTAGTAGAAGACCTTTCCAGACTAAAGAACTAATGAGAATCAGAGTATATTATGTGGTTCACCTCTACTTGAATCCTTCCTATCATTAAGTGAATGTGGCAGACCCTTGTCACTTACCAATTCCCGGCTGCTTGGGTGGGGTGGACCATGGAGAATCCTAACCACTGTTGCTAGAATAAGGTTTGTTATAATGTGGAGTCCAAGTTGGGCAGCTTGGACAATCATAGCAGTTGATATGTGAAGTGACAGATATAGCTGTTTGATGCATCATAATTCTTAGCTAAGTCTTTCTACTTGACTGCAATAAAGACTATTATACTGGATGAGACAGTGTTTTTATGCAAGGTGGAGCTTCTTCTTGCTCATCCCAAGTAACAAAATGATGGTTTTATGGTCAGAACATTGCCCTTCTCCTGTGACCAGACCAATTGCCAGATAGGAACCCTACTGAACACGTCTGAATACACCTGGAACAGCCAACTAATGAGGACACCTTCATATTAGTTCTTTGCCAGGATACAATTGTACAGGGCCAATTATCAGATCATGTAGAAATGACATTACTAACTGAAAAGGGTAGATGCACTAATCTTTCCTCTTTGTTTTTTCATATTTCATTGTATTAATAAAACAGTCAATTTGAAACAAGCGTCTAGTTACTTATTGGTAATAAAGAGTGTTCCAGTGATACTTAAGTAATCTTACAAAGTTTTTAATATAGTTAATTTTCTAAGTGTTAGTATTTTAGCCTTCATTAATTAAGAGAATTTATTGTTTTAAATAAGAAAAAATTTATTGAGTAACTTTAATTTGAAAATTATCATTTCAAACTGTCTACTTAGTTCTTCAGTATAACTAACTTTTACAGTGATTGGAAGTTGTTTTTATTATTAACTAAAAAAACTTTGAAGCATAATGTCATAAATAAAAGCAAATAATTATCTCTAGTGTTTTAAGATAACACCAAAGAAGTAACTTTAATCCCAAAAGGGAGAAATAGTAACAGTTATTAGATTACTCTTTTTCTTATGGTTAGAGAATGGAGCGAGAATACAACTGTCCAGTTGTTATGGGTAGACCAAAAGTAGCTTTTCGAGAATGTCTACTAGGTCCATGTGAGTTTGATTATCTTCATAAAAAGCAGCATGGAGGAGCTGGCCAATATGGCAGAGTTATAGGCATTATTGAGGTTAGTCTTGTTCTATACAATATGGTGGTGTATCATTCATACTTAGCAAAAAAACTGTATAATAATAAGAAAATAAAAATAAAATAAATTTAAATAAACTTCTTTGCTTCTTATCATTCATTATCTGAACTCAATACAAGTGTACTATTGAAAAAATACCTATCTTGTTGTATAATGTCTGTACACAGTAAACTAAAAAATTCAAAACATAAGATATCAATACTTTAGGAAGGGATTTCAGTGGTTACTGTTTGTTTATTTACTTTTATGAATTATATTTATTTAGCCTCTTCCTTCTGAAGAAAACACCAAAGTAGTTTTCAGTGATGAGACAATTGGAACAAATGTGCCAAAACCATTTGTTCCTGCCATAGAAAAGGTATAGTTTAATTGATATAAGTATCTTTGTTGTTGTTTTATGTAATAGAAGCGGCTTTAGTTATGTGACTTCAATACAAAACCACTCTCTCAGTTACTGTTATATTTCATCAGATGTAAGTAGAAAACTAGTAATGATGCATCAAAGTGTGAATTGAATCAGGAATATATATAGTTTTATAATAAGAGAATAGAATAAAATAAGATTATTTCTGTTAATCATTGTTATTTTCTAACAAAGCAGAAAATTCACAAAGCTTAATGCCATCATGTTTGACATGACTATTTACGTAATATATCTGTAAGAGCACTAAGCTTGTTAGACTTAATGCAGTAATATCTAGCACTGTTTTCAACAAAAAATGTGTGTATATTAGGCTTAATATCATTACTTTAAATAACATTTTTAACACAAACTGTGTATCCATTAGGTTTAATTCCACAAAAAAATATTGAATGTTTTGTATTTTCTTAAGGAAGCAATATGCTTATAAAGCTGAATGTTAGTAATTATTACATATCCTACAGAAGCAGGATGTTCATTAATAACACTGGTTTTGTTTTTTAACAAAATCTTGGTTTTTTTACTAACTGAACTTTCTTATTGTGTTTAATACTTTAATAAAAATTGACAATTTAGTAGAAAATACAATGAATATTACTATTAAGCCAGCCCAGTAAATATTACTTTTCTGTTCAAAACAATGCTATAGATAGCAGATAGTTTTACTGAAAAAACAAAACAAAAAACATTTGAAATGTATTTAGGAGGTCTAAAGGATTGCACAAAAGAAAGTTGAGACTTTTTAGATGAGGAAATGTATTTTTAATCTTAACATGAAAATTACTGTACACATAGACTATTCATTATATTCAATTTACAAAGCTTTGTTTTAGTTTGTTAAAAATACTTCATTAAAATGTATGATTATATATGAAAAACTTGCAATGTTAACTGAAGACTTCCAAATTTTAGATGTACAAAAAGTTAGAAGTATTAAATCTATGGACTTTAATGAATACAAAGAAGTCATGGCTATTCAAACTGATCTATGTTCAGAGAGTTAATACCACTAAATATGGCACCTATTAATTACCTGTCTAAATAGCACTAATTAAGATGTTAAAGATAGGTGTAAGATCAAAGTGTATGAAGTGTTTGCACATTAAATTTTTTTTTGTTATTAACTTGGTTGCAGGGTTTTAGAATGATGTGTGAGAAAGGAATGCTTACGGGTCATAAAATTTCTGGTGTGAAGTTTCGGCTGCTTGATGGTAAGAATTATATAGAAAAATGTTTTAAATACAGTAACCAATTTAAGTGGAAACCAAAAATCCTGTTATAGTAATACATCAGATAGATACCTTAAGTTAACATAAGGTTGTTATTAACTAAATTATTCCTACGTGTTGTCCGAAATCAGTGATATCCAAAATTTTATTGTAAGTTTTTTAATGAAACATTTACTTCATATTTTGTATTGCAGCTTTCAGTTAATTACCACAGAGATATTTTCATACACAAATATTTTTTTAATATACAGGGTGTCTGAAAAGTCTGGAACCATAGGCACTTCACAAGTTTTACAGAATATGTTCTACATGCTGTCCTTATAATATGAAACAAGTTTGGTGACAGTATTTCCATTTTCTTTGAACTCTGCAAAGCATATTTGTGTCAATGTCAATTGTATGATACTCATCACAAATGGTTTTTTAGATATTTGGTGTCCCTCATTTTCTCTCAGTATAAGAGAAAAAGTATTTTTAATCTTAACATTGGGGCTCATTCCTGGAGACCATATCTGACAATCAAATGTCCTAAGAACGTGTCATTCAACTAAGCTTTGACTAATGTTACATAATGTGGCATGCAATCTTGCCTGAACCAGTCACAGATTGTAGCTCCACCTTTCCAACTGTGGCACCATCTATTCTTGCAACATGTGCAAGTGTCATGCACCATTGACTTTTGTATCAAAGAAAAATGGTCCAACCACATGAAAATGACATATCCACATCAAACCATAAGTTTAGATGCACTTGTTCTTTCACTTCATTTAGTTATTATAGGTTGTCTGATGACCACCAATGCATATTCTGTTTGTTGAATTCTTCATTCACATTAAAATTGTCATTACTGAAAATACCAGTTTAGGTGAAGTTCTCATTTGTCTTGCATTGCATAAAATTTTATTAAAGTCCTATAGAGATATTTCTGAGGGTTGAAATGCATCTTGGTCAAACAGCAACATAAGTTCCCTTGTGAGTGCTTTGCCAGGCATTCTCTGTCATCCACATTGCCATATTCTTTAAATATAGCTAGCAATTTTCCAACAGCACTGAGAGTGATGGTTTTCTCATTCTTTGGATAGTTCACATTAAATTTGGCAGCAACCTTCTGTTGGGACCAACCTTATCTGCCACATAGCAGGATTAACTCTACCTTCTCAATCTTTGACAATGTTGTAATCAGTGGATTATCTGAATTAAGAAAAGCTGCAAATGTTCCAAATTACTTCAATACCCTGTATATAATGGTGCTGCTGGATATGTAATTTTATTTGTGTTATGGAAATTACATAAAATATCTATGAATAAATAGATTGGTTTGACTAGAGCAAAATGCTGATGTTTTGTATTATTGTCTTGAAGAAAATGTAAAAGCTAATTAGTCGCTTTATTTTTATTAATACACATAATACACACTCCAATAATTTCAGACATGTCATTTGTTTTTAATTCACATACTTGTCAATGATAAAGGTATTAAAGAAATCTAACATACATTAACAAAGATTATTCATTGTAGATTATTGAAACAATTTTTAAGAGCATAATGGATAACACTAGTTCAAAAAATTTATATTATGTACATCTATTAACTTGCTATAAACTTTGCTTATTCCACTGTATGTTATTAGCATACCTCAATTATTCAATGTATGATATTTTATCAGATTGTCTGAGAAACTTAAAAATCTCTGGGGAGAACAAAAAAATGAGTATCCTTAATAGTTAAAGATTTAAGATGAAAGGTCATGTTATTAAATATGTTCCTAAATACTGTATAGCTATTAATTAAGAAAAAATATTTAATAGATGAAACAAAAGTAATGTATTGTTAATGTTTCATATTGTATTGTTTAGCTGTTCTAACTTGCTATATTGTTAACTTTAACAAAGTTTTTAAACTGTTATGCCATTGTTGTGAAGCCAGCACTGTTAATTTAGGTGCCATGCTCGTGAACTTTTATTGGTTATAATGTGCTGATGTTATCTTCTCGACATCAAGTGTACAGTAGCCATTAAAATATTATCATTATTATTATGTTAGTATTCAAATAGCACAGTGCCTTTCTTAGATTGTTGAAAGACATTTTGATATTACTTATGTAAAATAATAACACTTTATTACTTACGTTCCCCACATGTTCAGAGTTTTACACACAGCATTATTGGCCTAGAGTTACATCTGGACTTAAAACCAAAACTAAGCTTGTGTAAAAAGAAATCATATGTATTTTTTTAATTTCAGTAATTTTACATAAAAGTATTATGCACCAATAGAGTGAACTATATGTTAATAAAGAAGAATATTATTTAATGACATCAGCATATAAACTGGAATATTCTATATTGATGTCAGCATACAAGAATATTATGTGCTATAACTATATTAATTTTAAGTGTTGTTGCAAACTTAATCAGGAGTAATATCTTGTAATATTTACAGTTGCTAAATACAGTATTATGTGTATATTTATAAGCCTTATTCACACTGTTATGCTCCTTTATGATTAAAGTAATAGATCTGTTATTATGAATTTCCTTGTGTTTAGAAATATAAAATAAGTGCTGTTGATATTACTATTACTTAGACATTTGACTAGAAATATTATACACTATATTAGTGAACTTAGTTCTGATATTATATACTGTTGTTGTGAAAGTAATCAGTACTTATTTTTACTGTACTTTATACTTTTGACTAAATGTTACATATACCATTTTCATATTGACCAGTTCTAATATTTACTATTATACAGACAGATGAGCAGTATTGATATATATTGTTTATTTGTTTTATTTTCTAGGTGACCATCACATTGTTGATTCCAATGAAATTTCATTTATTCTTGCTGCTCAGGGTGCAGTGAAAGAAGGTATGTTATTTTGCTGCTAAATTTTTGTTAATGTAAGTATTAAATGTTAGGTTATCAGACGAATTCTACACTAGAACTGAGCAATTTAATTAATTACTCAGTTACCTCTGAACAATGATTATTGTTTTGTAAACTGGGATTAATGCCACAGAAATAATCAGCTAATGAAAATTAGTGTTTCCAATTATTCCAACAGCTGATTAATCAAAATTACAGTTAAATAACCAACTAATTGAAATGAGTTATTTTAAGTATCATTGTTTTTTTATTATTCCAACAATCAAATAATTAAAAGTATGTTTAAATTATCATAAAAAATAATTTACAAACCAAAATTTGTGTTTTAAGTTATTTTATCTTAGTAACCATAATGTTACCATTATGTTTGTTGTTAAGCCAATAGCTATAATTTTGAATTTCTGACTAGAGGGAAATGCACTGGCTGGAATCATCCACCACCAACTTTCTAGCTATTAAAGTGTTAAAGTGTTGTTTTTTTTTTCACTGTCTAATGTTTCTAATTCAGCATCAGGTAACTGTATTCTTTAATATTGTATCAAAAGGGTCTAGATTTTAGGGAGGGTCTAGCAATCCCTGTCCCCATATTTTCAGGAATTGATAATTTATTTAATATTGTATAAGCAGGCCTAGATCTAAGATAGTGGTACAGGTGGGTCAAACTCTTCCACTCGTTGTTTTTTAGAAATTTATTTAAAAAACTAGAAAAATGCCCCCTACCATAAAGTTTCAAAAAGGAAACAGTAGATGTCAGTGTTCTTTTTTGATTGGGCCTTTCATTACCATAAAAGGTATTTGACGTTTTCTAAAATAAACACAGTTGGAGTCTACAGCAGTCTATTTACATGATTATTTCTAAGTTAATACAACAAAATGAACATCAGTTACATTTTGCCGTGACAAATGTTTGTCCTTTGGCTTTCTCCTGACACTGATTATGTGTTTAGACTTTGAAGGTTTGTTTTCAACAAATGTAATATTTTTATTGTTTAAGACACCTGCAGCTCTTATAACATAGA
Source organism: Tachypleus tridentatus (assembly GCF_004210375.1). Lineage (NCBI taxonomy): Eukaryota > Metazoa > Arthropoda > Merostomata > Xiphosura > Limulidae > Tachypleus > Tachypleus tridentatus. Next base: position 63,212,225 of record NC_134835.1, read on the forward strand.
CTTGTTAAAAAAATTTATTTTTTTCTTTGTTTTGAATTTAGAATTCTCATGAGAGAGAAATTTCTTACATTGTTGATTTCTAAAATATGTGAAAATGCAAATGATAATGAGTGGATAAATAACAAATTTTTAGACAATTTTTAAATGGATATCATGTTTACCAATGCTATATAGTTTTATTATAATTAAGCTTAATTTTTAACTATTTAATTTGAATTTAAAAGTTTTAAATGTTTTTGATTAACTGTTTTCATTTTCATATCAACCATATTACTAGAAATAAATATATAAGCTTTGAAAGTTCTAGATTAAAATCTAATTGTGCTAGTTATTATAGAATATGTTAACATTATTTTGACTTTCACTTATTTAGATTAGAACCATATGGTAAATATTGATTCATCCAAAATACTATATAATTATAGGGATGCCTCTTCTTTTATATGAAAAATGAGATCATACTGTCATTACACAAATAAAACATTACTGCAGCTAATGTGGAAAAGGTTAAATGTTGTTCCTTGTTGACACAACAATATGGTGTATTCTGAATAGACTCCTTTGTTTTGTTTTTTTTTGTTAGTATGGGGTTTGTAAGGGGCATGTACTAAAATGAATCCATCTGTTAATCATTTAGCAAGTATCATTATGTGTGCACACACACACACACCTTATCTCATTGTAAGTAATATTTTTTGTGATATAGGTTTTTTATTACTGAGCTAAAAGAAGTTAAGAACATTTACTTAGTATCTGAGGTTCTTTTTTATGGATGAATTTTGTTGAATATATAGGTTAAGTAAAACCCATAATTTAGTAGACTTTTATTTTATGCTGAGAGTTATACCATGTTTGACAGTTCATAGAAAATACATGTGTAGTAGACATTAAGTAACCTAAAATATCATGTTGTAGTGTATAAATATGGCAACTGGCATATCTTGGAACCTATAATGACAGTTGAAGTAACGGGTCCTCAAGAATTTCAGGGTTCCGTCATGGCTCAGCTTAACCGCAGGCATGGCATCATCACTGGAACAGATGCTAATGAAGGGTGGTTTACAATAGTAGCTGAGGTAAGACATTGTAATGTTTTCATAGTAAACTTGTAGCAACACTCCCTCTTTCTGACTTATTTGAAGCATTTGTTGAGATCTAGTAATTGTATTTCAAGTGTAACAGTCTGTAAAATAACTGTTTAATTATAATACGTAACAAACATTAACATCAGTGGGTTATATTGTAAATACCTACTCATGGGGAAGAACCCAGTCTCTTGACAACTGGCTTTAGTTTCAATCTTTAGTTTTTTTATTTGCAAGATTATTTCACACAAGCAACATTTAAACTGCATGTAAGTTCCTAAAAAAAATAAGTAATTTCTGTAGGCCTTCTTGACATATTATATTTAGGTCTAAAATATATGCGCACAACATGCAATCCAGTCCTCAGCCAAAGGACTTTTTAACAATATGAAATTTATAGCATTTGATCAAGAAAGGTTGTGGACAAACACAAGCATATTGTTTGTATATTAGACTTTTTATCTTTTACTAATTCTTAACCTTAGCTGACTGAACCATCTTATTCTAGATAACTACAATAATTTTTTTTTTTTTATTTCATAAACTTGCATAAACACTTTTCAACTACTTTTATCTGTACTATAAGTTTTATTCTTAATTTTTTGTGGGTTTCTTTGATTCTATTTGTAAAACAATGTAATACAATGAATGGTTATAACTGTTTTGTATTCTGTACACTATTATAAATGTCCTTACTTTACATGTAGTTTTATAAAAGTCATGTCTTTTGTTGTAACTGTCTTGTACATTTAACTTTCAAACACCTATCTTTAGTTATACAGTGGAGTTGTAAATGTCTTATAGCAAATACATTTAATTTTCAAACACCCATCTTTTTATGTTCTATATAACATTTGTAAGAGTGCCATATAAATACAACAATAACTAATACAGAACTAAAGATGAAAAATTTTGATCAATGTATAAAGTACATATCTACATTTTTTTTTCTGTCTTATTTCTAGGTGCCCCTTAATGATATGTTTGGTTATGCAACAGAGTTGAGATCATCTACACAGGGTAAAGGAGAATTCAGTATGGAGTATTGCCGCTACTCTCCTGCTTTACCAGAAACTGAACAGGAACTTATACAACAGTTTGAACAGGATAACAGCAGCACAGAAGCAGATAAACACAAGAAGAAGAACTGACTTATAGAACATAAAATAATGTGTAGTTGTTAAAGTTTATTTATGTTTTTAGGAAATATAAGTTTTCAACATATATGAACAAGTTGGTTCTGAAAGAAACCAAAACAGAATTTAAGAATTCTTTCAATTTTCTTATGTTTTAAGAATCATTTTACCAATTTTTTTTTTCCATCTCATAAATATGTATATGATGATAGAATAAATCATTTAATACCAGTGTTCCCACTAAAAGTGGTCATTCATAGTATGTTTAAGTTGTTATCTGGAGTTATAACTGTATTAAATAGAAATAAACCAAATAGTCTTTTAAAGGAATTGTGGGGTAATATTTTTTTAAAATCATCAAGAGAATATTACATCTTTTGCAAGAAATTTCAGTATAACTTTTAAAGTTCTGTCTATCACATTTTACCAGTTTATTTTTACTTGACAATAATTTTCAAGTAGACTAGAAAAATGTATTAAAAAAAGAACAAATTGTAACTAGAAAGTTTGCATTTAACTGCAATAGCCAACAGTGTTCAGAAATACTTTTTAGTGCTCTAACATGTTCTTTGATACTCTGTGATGTTTATATATATACTTAGTGCTTAATACTGATTTGTAGTATTATTTGATATTCTACAGTACTTTACTATGCTCTGCAGTATTTTACAATGCTCAGGGATATCTTGCAGTGTCTTAAAATACTTTAAAAAATCTACAGAACATTACAGTACTTTGCAATGTCTTTCAGTACTTTATAGTGATCTGCAGTAATTTATAATGTACTAATCTAACTTAAGTGTCCTGCTTCTTGTGGTATTTGCTGTATTTCATTGCACTTTACAGAATTCTACAGTGTTCTCCAGTATTTCACAGTGCTCCTTGTTGTTCTACAGTATTTATTTTGTAGACAGTGCCTTACAGTGTTCTACATCATTCTACAGTGTTTTACTCTAGTGTTTTGTTTTTTTACAGTGGTTTGCAGTACTCCAGCATGTTCCATGTACTTTCCAGTTCTCTTCAGCATTTCAATGTACTTTCCAGTTCTTTTCAGCATTTCACTGTACTTTCCAGTTCTTTTCAGCATTTCAATGTACTTTCCAGTTCTTTTCAGCATTTCAATGTATTTTCCAGTTCTTTTCAGCATTTCACAGTATTTTCCAGTTCTTTTCAGCATTTCACTGTATTTTCCAGTTCTTTTCAGCATTTCACTGTATTTTCCAGTTCTTTTCAGCATTTCACTGTACTTTTCAGTTCTTTTCAGCATTTCACTGTACTTTTCAGTTCTTTTCAGCATTTTACTGTACTTTTCAGTTCTTTTCAGCATTTTACTGTACTTTCCAGTTCTCTTCAGAATTTCACTGTACTTTCCAGTTCTCTTCAGAATTTCACTGTACTTTCCAGTTCTCTTCAGAATTTCACTGTACTTTCCAGTTCTCTTCAGCATTTCACTGTACTTTCCAGTTCTCTTCAGCATTTCACTGTACTTTCCAGTTCTCTTCAGCATTTCACTGTACTTTCCAGTTCTCTTCAGCATTTCACTGTACTTTCCAGTTCTCTTCAGCATTTTACTGTACTTTCCAGTTCTCTTCAGCATTTCACTGTACTTTCCAGTTCTCTTCAGAATTTCACTGTACTTTCCAGTTCTCTTCAGCATTTCACTGTACTTTCCAGTTCTCTTCAGCATTTCACTGTACTTTCCAGTTCTTTTCAGCATTCTGCTGTCCTTTACAGTTCTCTTGTGACGGTCAATCCCACTATTCGTTGGGACAAGAGTAGCCCAAGAGTTGGCGGTGGGCGGTGGTGACTAGCTGCCTTCCCTCTAGTCTTACACTGCTAAATTAGGGACGGCTAGCACAGATAGCCCTCGAGTAGCTTTGTTCGAAATTCCAAAAACCAACCATATAATTACTGTATTTGAATTACATGATCATTAAGAGTAATAAGATTAGGCTTAATTTACAAATATAGAGCGAAAAAGCTAGTAGCATTTTTACTGATATACAAAAATTAAAGTCAAACGTACAATAAAAATCGTGGCTAATAATGAACATCGCGAAAGCTTGAAACCACGACCATAATATTTTAATATGAATAATATATAAATGTATTATTAGGTGCGGTAGTACCTAATAGTTTCGCGTTCTACGCCAGGTTTATTGGATCGTTGAGGGTCGGGTACGTCATCGACCTCTTTTTCCTCTCCTAAATTAATGACTTCAAAATTGTTGAATGTTACGTATACTGTACCACAATACAATGATTAATCTTCGTTTTTTCAAGGCAGTGCCCTTTAATATAATACCAGTACTATTTAGTGTAATTATAAATTATTCGCTTAGTTTGGTCACAAACAGTTCATACTGTAACATTTCGCTTCGTTTAGCTGTGTGAAATGACAAACAGTTCCTAAATCAAGTTGCTTGTTCACAAGAGGTATACATTAGCGCGTGTTTATACACAAAATACCAAGATAATACCAAACTCTTGGTAAAATAATTTGAATATATAGTGCAGGTGGTCTTATTTGTGATGTTGAAATTTAAAGGTGAGAGGCACTTAGCCCTATCAATATCATGTAAGATATAGCGATCTATTTACGATAACAAATCGTTTTTTTATGGATTTTACTAAAAGTAGGAGAACGAGTGAGCCGTCGTTTAGTTGAAATAGGTTTGCATAATTATGTAAAAATCTTGAATTTGTGGATTCTGAAAGTTGTAGTAAGTATTGAACTTTGTATTATACGTAATTTCTGAAGGTTCGTTCTTGTTAAATTTAACCATGCTGGACATTCATATTCTATTACTGCAGTAATATATTCTTTATAAATGTTAATTACGTTTTCAATGGATTCTCCTGTGTTTTTACCTGTTAATTGTTTTGGGATAGTTTCCTCGTTGACACGCTTTCTCGTAATTTCGGCTATATTTGTTTTCTCTAAGTTAATTTTAAATCATAAGTTAGGCCTGAAAACTTTGCTGAAGAATTGGTGTCAAGAAGATATCTGCTCGGGTATAATTTAGGAAGTTTTTTGTGTGATTTAAGTGATTATGGAAATAATAATCTTGTTTACGATATATTAATTTTAATTCTGTATTTGACAGAACTGTACTAGTTGATTTAAAACTGGTTGTAAATTGTTTGAGGTTACTGAGAATGTGTTTTAGCTCTTCCAGATGGCAATGTCATTACCAAACAGTGAAGTTTAACTAAATATTGTTTAATTGTATGATGTACAGAATAGGACTAACTACCCCTCTTTGAGGAACATAGCCTCTGGAGTAAAGTACTCCGAGTATGTGCCCTTAATATTCATTCTACATTTTCTGTCAACAAGAAAGTTGGACAGCTAGCGGATTACTTCATGTTTGTATTTTCATTTTTTATTTTAGTTGTTTGCTATTTAAGTCTTAAACCGTTATGTCATACAGTGTTAAATGCTTTCTCGATATCGAGAGAGCAAACGACAGTGCAATTCTTTTGGTTAAAGTAATCTAGTACGGTTTTAGTAAGCCTAACTAAATGATCAGTTGTTTGCAGAAATTTTCTGAAATCATTTTGAATTTCAGGCAATTTTCATGTAATTTCTAGAAAAGTTTGAGATCTCATTGCTAATTATTCGATCAAAAATTCTACTTAGACAACTAATTAACTAACACTGCACAACAATTTGTTTGAAAAGGTTTGCTTCCTGAAAAGTTTTTGCTGATTGTGAGAGGTACCTGGTGGGTATGCACAAATATAGTTTTGGTTTTGCTTCATCATGTAGGAACTCTGAGAAATAGACAGTTAACTGTTTATCGGCAATAACGTATTTATTTGCGTTTATGTTTTTAATACGCTATTAAGTTCAACATAATTAAAAGTGTTTTGCTCCTGATTTTCATTTATATTGAATGTCCGATGCATCACGTTGCAGTGTCCAACAGTAGTCAGCAAGCATTGACGGATTCCAGTTGCCCTGATATCGTTTTTCCATTGTGGCAAAACTGAATATTTCGATGAAACGGTACATGATGAACAAATTTGGATGCTATTTTTGTGATCAGCAGCCAAAAATCTATAAAGAACACCCAACAGTGTTCAAGAAGCAAAATCTTTGTTGTGCAGTGTAATCGGTCAGTAATTTTTCGGCTTATTCGCTGGTTTTTTCCTTCCTTCAAGAACATAAGTACATTTGCTTGCTTTCAAGAGGCAAATGTGTATCCCGAATTAAGGGTTAGGTAAAATATACCTGATAAGATGGTCAAACAATTTTTGAGTATCCTTTTTTAACAGTGTTGTTTGTATTTTGACCTTCTCCTGGTGCTTTGTTTGTTTTATGGACATTATAACCTGGGTTCTGTTATCGTGCTTATGATTTTTGGGGCTGGATCGTGATTATTATTTTGAAGGATTGTTCTAGTGTCCGAAAATCTGGGTGTATATGTCCTTATTTATGTGTGTATATTCATTTGCTTTATTGTAAAAATAGTTATTCGTATATGGTTCTTGATTTTTCTTAAACGTTTTGTTTAATTGGCCCTTAAAAGCTTCTGCTTTTTGTTACTTAATAGTAGGAATCGCCAAGGTTTCCAAATAATTCATACACCGAAAAACCATCCTATCGAATTTCTAAGCAAAAAATTGACCATTCAGAGTATTTTATGTTATGTGAACATGTGCCAATAATAAGTTTAAAATGTCGTTAACGTTGTAAACGTTTTCGTTTACTGCCTACGTCAGGGGTCACCAAACTACGACCCTCGAGGTCATTTTGTCCGGCCCTCCAACATCTAGCCGCTTGGAAATAAAAAAGTGACATTTCATCAAATGTCCGATTGTCATAACAAAATAAATCACACCAATGGTCGCTTTAAGCTGGCAAACGCAAGACGTTACACTAAATAAAAGTTGTTGATTACGACTACCAGGGCATAGTCACATATATTTTCTGCTTTAGAGGTATCGTGGTCGGTGTCAAATTGACTATCTAAAATGTATCAATAAGCAAGATGACTATCATTTTGTAGTCGTGGCTATTAAATTGACTATTAAGTACTAACAATGATCTATTACTAGTCAGTTTGACTGACCCTTAGTCAATTTAAGCAATTAGTCAGTTTGACTACTTCCTAGTCAGAATGACCATGTCAGAGTCTGTTTGACCACTTCCCAGTCACCTTGACTACTTCATAGCAGCACTGCTATGCTAGTCTTAAGGACTACTTTGTGGTCAGGAAGAACAACAACATAGTCGGTATTAACTCGTGAATTGACAGTCTTGAGGTTTCTTATAGCATTAATGCGCAGTTCAAGCAGATGACTGTATACATGAATCTTGTTCCATAAATGCAACAACTGAAACGTGACCAGGGCTAATCTTTGCAAGAATTTATTTATTCATTTAATTACTTTTATTGGGGGGGGGGGATAAATTTCTTTCACACAAAATAAATCCTACCTAAATAAATCTTATTTATCGACCACTACTATTTCTTCACTGTTTTATTGGACAATTGTGTTTTTATACTGTTGTGTGCGTGTGTTGGAATATTCGACTATGAAGCAGTCAATATATTTATTATTACAATCCACAACGATCTAAGTTATGACTGAAATAAGCTTTCCCCATGTCGTTAACACCGCACTGACACTACACGTCCGGGAAATGCATCCGATTCGTCTAGTGGTCTGAGCGCAAATCGAGTACTAATGGAAAGCAGCTAGATAAGGCGCGAGCGAGACTATCTCTTTTTTCAGAAGGGTGCACCAGGTCGAGTTTATCTGAAGGCGGGAGTTCCTTGTGCAAGGAGGGCTGTAGGTGTTATTTGTGGAGAGAGGTTGATCATTTCTCAAGGTGGTCGAGGGGGGATTTAGTGGCTGTTCTGCTCAGCCAGCTCGACGGACACATGCTGGTCCTCCAAGGGAAAGCCCCCGTGGTCGAGTAGGCGACGGGCATGAACGGCCGACGCCAGCGTCGCCACATAACGCCCACCCCCAAAATGCTGAAGGCATTCAGTGTGACTACCCCCCGACAGTGGCGTTCAAGGCGTGTGTAACCGCCAAGGGTAACGAGGCCGCGGGCACCACGAAGCGGATAGACCGCGGCCGAACAGAGTATGGTCGAATGGCAGTGGCCATACCGACCTACACTACACTGTATACACACAAACGGGACTCGCACTTCACACGACCAAGACACACGGGTACGGCCGAACACGATACTGAACACGGTAAATAATTACATAAACTCCTGAGACGGGCACGGCAAAGAACTGCACAAGAAACCTCTGCAAGCCGAGGAAAAAAAGTGAAGGGTCACGAGTGAGCACTGGGACGGGAAGGAGCACACCAAACTAAATGTATGAGGTTTAAATAGAGCAAGCCTCATACACAATGTAACGATCTTCTAATTACGTGCACCTGGTGTGATACACCTGTGTGTGAGTTGAACCATTTTATATGGGTATAAATGTGGGGTGTCCTAATTATTTCCTCAGTTAGAATATGTATTTTTGTCGAATTGCATTTACAAAAGATCTTGAAATGTCTTTTATTCAGTTTTAATTGTTTAGTTATATTTCTATAATCTCTCAGTATTGTTAAAATTGAGATTAAATATCTATATATCTAGAAACGTTACAAAAATACACAGGCTTTCATAGGGTGCCCTAATTTTTTCACATGACTGTATATTCAACAAAGGACTCAACTTCACAGTAACACTAAGAAGTATTCCATCCATCGAAATGAAAGCATGTCAAGGAAACTCAGCCCAAAGACTAATGACTCATTCTTCACCAACAAAACAACGGGAAACAGCCACCGGAAAGATAATAACTTCGAGAGCAGTTCCATCAGTAACCAACAGCCTGTCTTTCCAGGTGGGACTGAAAACATATATTTCTCTGAAATACCTCAAAACAGCATTTTAAACAACTTTTTCTAACAAATCTCTCACAAAACTATCAATATAATTTTACAGAAAAGAAAGCTAAAAACAACCTTACACAGAAAGATATTACAGCAACATCAAAATTCTAAAAGCAGATAAAGGCAATGCAATAGTAATAATGAATACAAATGAGTACATTTAAAAAATGAGTAACACTTATCAGATACAAGCAAATTTAAGCCAACACATACAAATCGAACAAAAACGCATGAAAACCAACTAAACAAAATGCTATTACAAATTAAAAAACAACACAATCTTAAAAAACCTTTATTCCTATCTATGAATGACCGATTCATGCATACCACAGCTATACGGCATCCCAAACCTCACAAATATGTTTGTCCACTACGACTCATAATGACGACCTATGAATCATTCAACTACGGTATTGGTAAATACACAGTTGCGGGCATTTTCTAAATATGTAACGTCATCCGGCTCCTTTTTCAAAGACTCTTTTTTTTTTAACTTTAAATATATTCTTAATCAACTAAATGGCCAGTTTTGATGTAATCTCCCTCTTCACAGAAGTTCCAACTACTGAAGCCTATAAGATAGCTTTAGAACTTCATATCCAAGACTCCAACCCGTTAAAAACATCCACAGAAACCAATTAACAACTTATAGAATTCACTATCACCAAAACTAACTTTATGTTCAACGACCAAAACTACATACCAGTAAATGGCTTAAGTATTGGCGATTTCGTGTCACTAATTTTAGCTAATATTTTCATGATGGAGATTGAATCTCAAGCAATCAATTCAGCCTTATACCTATCACTATACTAGTAGAAATGTTCTGAAAATACAACTGCTGGATTCACATCGACAAAACACACACTTAGTTTTTTCAACCATATTAATTCCATACACTCCAACATGAGAAAGCTAACCAAATAACATTTCTCAACCTCAAGGGCACAAAAATCGATACACAATTCAAAAAAGAAATCCGCAGAAAAAAAAATCACCTAAACTGGACTATACATTCCCTGGAACTCAGCACATAAAACAAAAACATAAACTCAACGTATTAAGAAACCAAATAAACACAGACACAATTAAAAAGAGCGCTGTGGTAACGGAAGAAACGTCTAGGTGTCTCTGACTGTGCAGAGAGAAAAGAAAATCTGCTACAAATCGTGAACCACCAAAAATTGTTCGAGCCACAGAAATCATGAATTGATGTTTTGATGTAACTCGGGACAGCTGGTATGGGTATTAAAACTTTTATTAAAATAAAGTACAGAACATAGTTTCGACCTTCTTAGGTCATCTTCAGGTTAACGAACGTTGTTCTGTACTTTATTTTAATAAAAATGTTAATACCCATACCAGCCGTTTTGAGATACATTTTTATAAGTTGGGTTTATAGTCATCACGAATTCGTGTTTTATCAAAGATGTGAACGAAACATCTCTCTTTCAGTCATACAACTTACAGCTAGCTGTGTGTCCTTTAACGATCAAGTTACACAGTTTTGGGCAGGGTACAATAATATATACAAGTTACACAGTTTTGGGCAGGGTACAATAATATATTGCAAACAAAGTGAAACTGATTGTGCAGTTACACACAAATTGATCGGCGATGGTTCTTCTGTAAAACATGCAGACTATGTGCACCACCATGGAATAGTGCCAGTAGAAAAGTAACGCTCTTCACCAGACATCATCACTACTGACCATAGGTAAAGAATTATATATTATAGAACAGAAAGTGAAATGGAATAGTTTAACATAATTTAAAACGCATGCCAATAGGCTTGGAGGCTTTTACACAGCAGGTGCCCATATTATAACAGTCAGCAAGATATGGAGATATGCAGGTTTAAAAAATCTGTTGGTATATTCTGATGTTTATGCTACATGCAGTGGTGAATGATATGATAACATTCAAACAGGTGAACAGAGCTGTTTAAAAAATTACTTTGGAATATGAGGAACTATTTCTAGGTCAGTTCTTCTCATAATGTCTCGATATGTCAAACGGGTTCCTCAAGAAACTTGGTTGAAACTCACAGACACTAAGTGTGCCTTGAAGTCAGCCAACATATCAGTGATAGAAAATTCTGTTATGAAAAGTGAAAATATGCTGCAAGATACATTTTGCCTCACTTGCAGGATTTAGAAGATGTGGTAAAATATATCCTACTGTAGTATAGTTATGGATAATGTGTTTTGATGTAGATGAGATTCTTTTATTGAATATTCGTGCTGAGTGAAATGGAAACGTTTTGTGAAGCCATGTTACCATATGTGTTTGCTACAAACAGAGCCAACTATGTGAAATGGATTTAGTGGAGGGTTCTTGTCAAAGAGTATACATTGCTTTTCAGTGTTTTATACAGCTTCTGAAAAATTCACAATCCATGACATGAAGAATAAACATGATACGGGATAAATGATAACAAGGATGTTATTCACAAACAGTGATTATCATTGTAAATGACTAATTCCTTTCACATTGTTTGTCACTCATATTGTCCTCATCTGCAACTTTCCACAGGACTTTATGCCTCTATGAAAATCAAAGTTGTTCCTATGTGTGCTGGAGAATGGTTAAAAAACAAACAAGCAGGAATTTCATAAACTCCAGTTTAGCTTCTTTAAGCTCGTATTGTAAAGTCTAGATATAACCGTTCGGCATTATGGTAAAGAAGTCGAAATTCGTTTTTGGAAACAGAACCGCTGAAACATTGTTGATGTTTCGCAGGACTGTAGCACTTTTTTGATTCATATATAATGCCAACAGACCCAATTCTTAGTCACCCAATTACAAGTATTCTAACTGCTTTGTTTTATGAAGTTTTATGCGTTATGTGGAAGACAAACGTAATGCATAAATTAGCAGAAAATTGTGACAAAATCACTTCTCTGCCGTCCATAACGTAATTTGGAGTTGTTTTCTTCAGAGATTATATGCTGATTTCTACAAAATGTATGCATTAAAGTAAGAATAGTACCGAGTCTTTGCTGCTCAAATATAAGCATTAGGCTGTCTTAAAAGAAAGAAAGGGATTTTATTTATTTGATTGCCAAATAAGAATTTCACGACCTGACTTTGGGACGTCTCCACATCTGAGGCATATGGGTTTTGTTGTGCAATTTGTATTAGCTTTATTTTAATAAGTTTGTATAATAAAACCGTTAGTTAACTCAGATTAACCAGGAAGGCTAAACTTTACAGCAAGTAACAAGGTCCACAACTTTCACTTATCTGTTAGATCTTTCTCTGAGAACGTATCTGTATTTGTATTCCTCGAGATGATAAATTAGGAAATTTACTGAGGTCCAGGCACTTTTTGCTGCATGTTATTTCTGGACAGGCTCGTAAGTTAGCAACTTTTCTGTTAAGCCAAGATGGCAGACATAATTACTTGTCTAACTTCTAAAATTAGAAATGAAATTAAGGCACTACTTTTAAAGCTATTATTAAAGATTGTTCTATGGATGGTTGAATACAGTCGATCAGGATTAGTGAAACGAAATGCATCAGAACTATATTTGACATTGTTTGACGTTCTGTAGGTCATGCGATGCCATCTAAACTTGATCACTTTTGGAAAATGTATTTAACTGATGCAAATTATTCACACATTCAGTTCGTAAAAATGTGCTGAGATCATTAATTTCGAATTTTAATTAAGAATATCCTTTGTACTCAATTAAATCGAAAAATAAAGGAATACGTATCATCCCATGGCTTCAGAACTCTTCAAAGTAAGATTTGTAATGAGTTGTACCACAACTATAACAAGCAAAAAGTGACATTTTATTTTGCTTGGTTATTTGTTAAGTACAAAGCTACACAATGGACTATCCGTGCTGTGTCCATCAGACGTATCAAAAACCAATTTTTAGCATTTTAAACTCTCGAATTTAATGCTGAACCACTGGGGGAGGATTGACAAAAATGTAGGAATACAAAGGTCAGAGCTAAAAAGTCCACATGTTTTAGGCAACAGTATGCAACATAATCGAAAAAATCTAAGTCTTGAAACGAAGTCAACAGGATATGTGTCAGTGCCTTTCATTCAACTGTTGCATAACTCAAACAGCTAGAGAAGGAATCGGTATCCATGCTATTTTATCTGAGGTCAAACTTGAAAGATCACCGGATGCAGTACATATGGATATTTATGTGATTGAATTGTTAATACGAGAAGTGATAAACTGTTGTTCACTTACACTAAGTGGATCATGGAAACTTTCTGAAAGGAATAGTGCATCTTAAACATCTTTTACAAAATAAATTATGGTACAGAACTCTTCCATAAAATGCAAAGTTGTCAAATAGAGTAGGCCTGAACGTAGCAACGTGGGCTGTAACAAAGTTGGCATTGGTAACGCTGAAATATTTTTATATGGCGTACTCAACTTCTATATAACCCCTAAGCACAAACACAAAGGGTAGATGGGCATGTTCTCCCAAACTTTCGCCCCTCGGTGTGGATTCCTGTACGTGGTGATGGGACCTCCTAGAGAAAGTTCTGTTCTTTCAGTTTACCTCCTCTAGGATCTAAACATCCACCCACGTGTTTGCCATGCGTGGAAACCCGTGAAGGGTAGGAGAGGATCCTGGTGGTTGAGGGGTCCAACCCTAACACACCACTTTGGCCTTGAATTCCTGTAGACGAGCGGCCTTGGGGTGGTTCCCCTTGGGTAAATCGGCTGGTCCACTCGGGCTAGGATCAACCAAGTACCAGTGTTGGATGTTCTCAATAGGTGTTGTGGACATTGTATCCGATGCTGGTGTTTCGGTATAGTGCTCACGAAACCCTGATATTGCTGCAGTGTCCTTGTTTGACATTGTAGTGCGTCCCCTTGTAGGGACCCATGGTGGGTGAGGTCATTAGGCACCAAAACTTCTCTTTTTTATTATGGATCCTCCAAATAAAAATTTAAATAAACTAGTGAAAAAAAACATTCCATAGGTAAACAACCACGTCTTCGTCTTGAAGTTTCTGAGCATCAATCTTCAACATCTGTACCACCTGTTGTACCTCATTTTCTTATCCTACATTCTCTTTCAGACAAACCTTTAGGGAAAATGTCTCCCTTTTTTTTATTCAGAAGGGATTAGAGGGACTTGCTGGCTCTCCAAAGTCAGTAAAAAAGCTTCGATCTGGTGACATATTGGCGGAAACATCCACATCTCAACACAATGAGCTCCTGTTGCATTCAAAGGCTATTGGGGATATATCTATAGAGGTTACACCTCATGCTACTTAGAATTCATCACGACGAGTTATTGTTGAGAGTGATTTGAAGAACATCCCAGAGTCGGAGATTCTCACTGGTTTCTCCACCCAAGGAGTTTCTGCAGTGAGGCAAAGATGGAATTATAGTGCCGACAAATGTCCTCATTCTGACATTTACGTCACAACGTCCGCCTGTCACCATCAAGGTAGGTTATCTTAATTGCAGAGTACGGTTATACATTCCAAACCCTCTCCAACGTTTCCAGTGTCAACGGTTCGGTCACTCGGAGACGTCATGTCGTGGTTTTTTGACGTGTGCTCGTTGCAGTGGCAAGGACCATGATGCCTATGAGTATGAAATGGACCTTCATTGCATCAATTGCAATGGCTTTCACCCGTCCTACTTTCGTTCTTGCCCTAAATGGTTGGAAGAAAAACAGGTGCAGCGTTTGAAAATGATTCATAACATTACCTATCCTGAGGCTCGAAAATTGCTGTCCACCACCTCATCTCGGACGTATGCTGCTATACTTTGTTCTACAGCTACTGTGAGAGTGCAGGCAGGTCTCTCTGTGCCTCCAAAATAACCGTTTTCCAAACAAATGAAAAGTCTTTTGATCTCCATGGTTAAAAAAAGTTGATGAATCAACTTCAACACCTATTTCTGTCTCGTATATAATTTCACCAAGGCCCAAAATCCACATCTTTTGGTTTCAGGTACAGGTATTTCCTCGGATCCATCTTCCTCTCTCACCCCAAGATGCAAAACAATCATTCGTTCACGTTCTCAGTCTGGAATCCCTTTTCAGCAGCAAAAACAGAAGGTTCCCCTCCCAAATCGCCTACACGTAAATAAAAATGGCCACCCTGATACAATGGAACTGTCGAGGTTTACGTTCTAATCTGAATAACATAAAAACACTGATTGCTTCCTACCATTCTGTATGTCTCTCCTTACAGGAAACGTTTCTGAAACCTGATGATACAGTCACCTTTCGGCGGTTTTCTTTAAACAGAAATCACAGGCTGTGTGATGGACGAGTGCATGGAGGGGTGGCACTGTTGGTTGATCATCATGTGCCCACCCTGACTTTGCCACTCGACACACCCTTGGAGACTTGAGACTTCCATATATATGGGTTACGTGGCCATTTGCCCATTTTTATTAACAATTTTTTAATGGACAGGAGATTTCGAGTTCATGTGGGTTCGACACTTTCCCGTTCTTTTCTACAGGAATTTGGAGTCCCTCAGGGCTGTGTTCTGAGTGTCACACTTTTCAGTATAAAAAATTAATGCCATCACTGAACAGCTCCCTCTCACTGTTGCAAACGGGATCTATGTCGACGAATTTCACATCTCATGTCAGTCGTTGAACATGAGGTATATTGAGCGGTAGCTACAGAATGCCCTCAATTGTTTACTGAAGTGGACCATAGCAAACGGCTTTACCTTCTCTCTCTCTAAAACCGTTTGCATTCACTTTTCCGCTAACGGGGTATTCGCTCTGATCCTGAAATTCGTATCGATGAAGTTGTGCTGCCTGTGGTCTCTGAGAATAAGTTCTTGGGCTTATCTTTGACCGTAAGATAACCTTTATACCATACATCAAGCAGCTATGTGTCAAATGCACAAGAGCACTGAACATCCTCCATGTCCTCTCTACCACCACTTTGGGAGCGGATCGACGTTCTATGCTAAAGATATATCGTGCTCTTATTCGATCAAAACTCGACTATGGATCACTGGTCTATGGCTCTGCCAGACCATCGGTCTTAAATGCTAGACCCTATTTATCACCAAGAACTTCGGCTCTGCACTGAGGCTTTCTGCACTTCCCCAGTTCAGAGCTCACAAATAATTTCATAAACTTTTTTGCACCTCCGCCGTTTGCAATACGAGGCTGTTCAAAAAATACGCGGGCTGTTTGAATTGCGCGGCTCCTGTTAGTTCCAGGGAATCCGCTGCACAGATACGACGCCATTTCCCGATTGCAGATATCTTAATTTGTGTATTAGCTACGCGGTTTTAAGTGAAGTGCGATTTTTTTCGTTTGGCGGATTTCAGAATGAATGACCTGAAGGAGCAACGACTTGCTGTGAAATTTTGTGTTAAACTTGGAAAATCTGCGACTGAAACTTTTTCTATACTTAACACGGTTTACGGTGATGTTGCTATGAAGCGTACGGCATGTTTCAAGTGGCATGAACGTTTTAAGGATGGTCGACAGTCCATTGAAGATGATGAGCGTCCTGGACGTCCTTCCACGTCAACTGACGACCCACACGTCGACAAAATCAACACCCTGGTGCGGGCAAATCGACGTCTGACTGTCAGGGAGCTTGCTGAAGAGTGTGGGATATCAGTTGGATCTTGTTACGAGATTTTGACCGAAAAATTGAAGATGCACCGCGTTGCTGCGAAATTCAGCCCTCAGAACTCGTGAGTTTTTGGCCAAACACTCGATCACTGTTCTTCCCCACCCCTCTACTCACCTGACCTTGCTCCTTGCGATTTTTTCTTGTTCCCCAAACTCAAGAGACCCTTGAAAGGAAGAAGATTTGAAACGATTCCCGAGATTAAGGCAAATGCGACGAAAGAGCGGGAGGACATTACAAAAGAAGCGTACCAGGACTGTTTCAACAAGTGGAAACACCGTTGGGATAAGTGTGTGCGTTGGGGAGGAAAGTACTTTGAAGGGGTTCGAGACCTGTATCTTCTAAATAAAGTACATTTTGTTTTATGACGTCAGTCCGCGTATTTTTTGAACAGACCTCGTATGCTTCAAAACTTTGTTTCTTACCAAAGTATTTCTCCTGGGGTTGTGTTTTCCTTTCTTGGTCGGCCATACTTTTTCAGAACAGATTATCTGCCATTGCTCCTTTTGGCCTTCGTATCCAGGCACAGTTGGATGAATTGGGTCTGTCCTTGGATAACATTGCTTTATCCACTGGTCAGCCCATCCCACCATGGCTTCTTACAGTCCCCAACTGCGACCTATCTTTAAGTCATCTGAGAAAAGTAGCCACTCCTATTTAGAAATACTGTTTTCTGTTTGCTTAACTTCTTTCGAACCATCCTTCCATTCCTATTTATATAGATGGTTCGAAATCAGGTGACTCTGTGGGCTCTGCCATGGTTTGTTGTGGTTTGGTGGTTGCGTGCAGAATCCCGTCTACATCTTCTGTGTTCACTGCTGAACTGTATGCCATTTCTCTTGCCCTGGATCACATAGAAGCTGAGCAGTACTCGAACTGCACTATTTATACTGACTCGCTTCGTTCTCTACTGGCCCTGGAATCGCTTCATGCTAGTTCATACCCTGTTCTCACCGATATTCAAATCTGACTGGCCTATTTCTCTTTTACATCTACTTCTATCCAGTTTTTCTGGATACCGGGCCACGTTGGTATTCGCGGGAACGAGCTCGTCGACACTGCAGCTAAGTCTATCTGCTCTGGCATTATCACTGCTGTGCCTGTCCCATATATGGACTATGGTCCTATATTTGAGGCTCAGCTCCGTGCCAGCTGGCAGTCGACTTGGAGTGAGCAACGCAAAAACAAGCTTTTCCATATAAAACCCTATCCTGGACTTTGGTTCTCTTGTTCCCGTAAGGATCGGAAAGAGGAAGTTGTTCTAACTAGACAGTTTTTTAACTCATCGTTTTCTTTTATCTGGAACCGATGCACCAGGTGTAGTTTGTGTAACACTTAGATCACTGTAAGCCACATTTTACTTTCTTGCCATCGTTACGACTCTCAACAACAGCGCCATTTTAAACATGTTCTGTCCCTAGGTTTGTCCATAACGTTAGACAGTATTATTGGTGATGGTGACACTGTCCACCTTGATAAAGTTTTTAGTATTTAAAGGTCATTAATCTTTTTACTATCATTTAAGTTTTTTTAATTTATACATTACACCTTTTTAGTGTGGCTCTCTTTTAAAAATTACAGTTCATCTAGTTGAAATTAGAAACTGACCATAAAATTAAGTAACTCGAAACCAGGACTGGAAAGGCCAACTTGAGGTGACTGATGGTGGTTTTTATACTTACCTGTTAGTCTTCCTGGTGAGTTATGATTATTATAGTTACGCTACAGAAAGCCCTTTACAACTTGAATCACTGTAGTTTTTCTCTTAACGTTGTAGACTAGATGTAAACATTGGTTTTACGCTATTTATTTATGTTTTAATTTTGTTTTGTTTTACCTTAATTTCCTTTTATGAATTTTACTGAATTTACTTTTAACTTTTTACCAGACGTTTAGCGCAGATAGCCTAGCTGCTTTGTGCCATAAAACACTAAATTAACCAATCAACCAAACTTTCGCAAGTATCTTTTATCTCCATCTCGACATTCAAGCACCACAGTTGATATTTGTATATTACCTTTTTAATCACATAGTCTAATCTCAAGCTATTTTCATCGTATAGGATTTCATAACAATCTATGTTTTCTTGAAATTTTAACCATGGTTGGGCGTATGGTAGAACTAACGTTACTTTTTCAGGTATTTCAGTTTCTTGTACAATCTTCATCACTTGTGCTGCAATGGTTTTTACTTTTTCACAGACGCGAATTAACTTATTGGAAGATAATTCACCAGTATGCTGATCTAGTTAGTGGTTTATACAGCACGATTTTACTCTTGCATCACTGAAACTACACATTTATTCATACGTTCTTGACTTTTCACATTTTATCAGCCATTTCAGTCAACTAAAATCAAGTACTAAATAAGTAATAGTGGTAGCGTTCCTTCTCTTTCTTACTGTATTGGCATTCAAGGTGTGTTATTACACAATTTGAAAGTGTAATTGCATGTTAATACTACCATAAATCTGTGAGAATACCTATATAATTCACTATAGCATTAGTGAATTTAATTATTGGTACAGTCGTACAATAGCAGTGGCGGATCCAGAGTTGATCGAAAGGAGGGGAGCCAAGAATAGGGCGCGAAGGGATCTTTGAGCACTTATGGAGTGAAGGGGATTCCTTGGGCTCATGCTAGCTTTACTAGTCTTCCCTCTTCTCTGTTCAGAAGGACAGGTTCTGAGTTAACTAACGGTTTTATTATTTTTTCGTTACTGTTAATGTTTGTATTGATATATTTAATGGTATCATAAATGTTTCTAGATGTATTTAAAATACATGAACAATATTTATGTTTCTTTTAAAAAATAAATTTAATTAATGTGTTTAACATGTGGACTGAAGTTTCTGTGGACTTTAACATTTTTTTGTTTTGTTTTGAGACACGTTTTATATTTTTTTATCCTTCACCAGGTTAATATTCTGTGTACACAAAATCTTAATCAAATTTATTTGGAGAAAGTGTCCAATTTATTTTTCCCCTTCATTTTTGCATACAATTTGATAGCGTTAATATAACTTAACACTTGCGATGAAGTAGAAATTTCTATCTCCTCACTATCTTTTCCATTTTGTTCATCTTCTGAATTTCTCGCATTGTTACCATCTTGCAATTCTATTATAGATTTTAAATCAGTTTCATCAGTTTCTGTTAAGACATTCTTGTCAACGTTTACACAATCATCTGCATCAATCTTCTCAATCAGAGTTTAGATTTCACTAGAATCGTCATAAAAAAACTTTTTAAAAAAAAAAATGAGGGTATTAAGTAAATTTTAAAATTAGGGAAGATAAGAATTTATTTTTTTTCGTGAGAATTATTAAAAGATAAGAATTTTGCACTTAAAAGACAAATATATTTTTTGCAAATCATGAATCTAATTTAACTGTAAAAAATAATGACGACAGAAAAAAAGAACAGAATATATTTAACCAACACTTACTGTAACAAAATCTTCGAGAATTTATTAATATTTAAATAAATTATTAATTCAACAAGAATTTATTAACATTTAAAGAAATTATTAATTAAATAAGATATTAATATTTAATCAAAAACATTTTTTCCGCCTTACTCAGGTTCTAATCCTATTTGTTGATAGATGAGGTAGGTGAAAGACAGTTTCCGTCTCCGTTACGCAGGTTCCGCCATATAGAGGGCCTTTTATAAGATAAACCTTAAGATAATGCTGCAAACTTTTGATATTTCTGGCGGGTATAGGTTTTACTGTATGTCTTTACAAAATTATGTTTTAGTTCCAAACACAAGTGAATTTTAGTTGGTAGACTCAGGTTTTCAGGTTCAAAATATGTACATTAAAATTATATTTTTGAGAAAGGAGAATTTGGAAATCGTTTGCTTTATTTTTATGCATTAATTTAAAATTTTGTGTACTATTAATGTTTTAAGTTATTCATACCGCAATAAAACCATGAACTTGATTATCTCACGTACATGTTCTGACTTACTGAAATATCAAGGAATCTTCTCTGTATTGCCCTTAGGGATATAGCGGTATATCTGTGGACTTATAACGCTCGCATCCGGGTTTTGATTCCCGTGGAGGGCAGAGCACAAATGCCCATTGTGTAGCTTTGTGTTTTGTTACAAACAAACCAAAATTCTCCGAACTTATTATTTATCTGAGATTTTGTTTTGTATATGTGAAAAATGTATTTCGTTAGGACAAAACGTTTTACTTATTTGTTATACGCCAGAGGGCACTAACAACAGAAAGATGTTGAGTATGAAGATAGAGGAACAGTAGACGTTAAATCAACGCTATTCAAACACAAAAGTTAAACCTTAACTTGCCGGGAATGAGCAGTACAGCGTAATGAAAATAAACATATTTCTACTTTATATGTACACTGTTACATATTCACGAATCATAATTTACAAAGTTTAGTAAACAAATATGCATTCGTGCTAGAAATATTTTGTTATTTGCACATGAAGGAATAGTGGATAGATTCTTCAAGGACAGTTCCTTAACTTTTAATCGATCTCAACACATTTAGAATATGCCATAAGAGATAGACGTTTTAAACAATCCACCTGTTACACATTAATACCAGTTGGAAAATAATTTATAATTGAGACGGAAATATATTTAGCTGCTGTTGAATTAAATGATAATTATTATCATTTAGTTGGTTGTTTTCTCATGTTACTCGTCAGTTTATTTGTATATCGTGGTCGATGTCAATAAATATTTAAAGTATAAGTGTTATTACTGTAAGAGACAGTAAATGTGTAATGATGTCACTAATTTCGAACCTTGTATTCTCCTTATCTGCTTTATCATCCAGATGTAACTAGGCTTCGGTTGTAAAGTTCAACGATAACAAATGATTTCGTATTCAATTCTAGATAAATTAGTTAGTTCTTCCAATAGGCCTTTTTTATTCAACTAACAATCTTTTTGCAACATACAACACTGTTAAAAAAAGGCTTAGCTACCAATGACAGCGTAGATTTTAGATAGAAGGGACGGGACTGTTGTACTAGAGATTTCTGCATAAGCTCATAAGTATGACGGTAAGTTTTTGTTGTTGTTTTTTTAAGTTTAAAATGCTTTCTAAGGTCTAACTTATTGAATAATCAAACGGGAACAATTTTTAGGTGACTGAACACACAAGAAAAAAATACTCAAAACATTTAACATTTCTTCACATTATAAAGACATTTTAAGGCACCTTATAATAATAATTAATATTCGAATACGTCAGTATCTTTTGACATCTTTATAGCCCTTACATTTTTAAAATAACTGTGAAAGATAATTCACTTAATTTTAAATCTATTAGAAGCGTGTTACTGTAAAGGAAAGAATGTTTGGTATATAATAAGATTTGTTCTAAAAGGAGGGAATACTAACAAAAGTGTACTTCAGATAATTAAATACAGGCTGTACTCTAGCTGTAGTATACTAGTGAAAAATAATGGAAGTGATGGTTGAAATTTGCATAAGAACTATTACTTTTAACAATATTTCAAGGCTAGAGCCTTCATCATATAGTGCACAACTGTCATAATTAAACAATTTGTATTGGTGTGTTTTCATTCTATATTTATGACAAAAACCCCAAAACTCAGTTAATTTTGTCCATTATTTACATTTACTGAATAGAGGAAAGGAAGCCAATCAGTATCATCCTTCCACCCATGTTAAGGGATTAATTGTTACTTTTATAACGCACCGAGAACTCCGAAATTCAGAGCTCTACAGCCGGGCCAATTTCGTCACTGTAACTAAATGAATGAAAAACAAAATGTTGTTTTGAGTGTAAAACTACTAAGAGGACTATCTTCATTCTGTCCACCACGGGTAACTAAACCCCGAATTTAAGCAATTTAGATCTGTAAACGTATCGCTGACCCATTGGGGGGCCATTGTGGTGTGATGGAAAGATAGGATGGAAGGAAGAAATACATATAATAAAATGTTTCGTATAGATGGAAAGGAAAAGCTGTAAAAATAGTGTAAATAAGGTCTAGTTGAAAATTCAAAACTGTAATATTATTTTCACTTTATCATACCAGTTACAGTTTCATACCTGTGACACGTAATAATATCCCATCATGTTATGCCTCTCGTCTGTTTTAGTTATGTGTGCAAGAGTTAATCTTCTTAGTTTAACCCCCAAATGTTTACCTTAGTTTACCTTAGTTTTTCGACCTAATGCTTAGAAGACTTGAGATTGATAAATATGAGAGGTATTGTTTAAAGGAACAAACTGGTAATATGTTTTTAAATGATTTAATAATTAAATTTGGTTAAATACAGTACTTTCTTCTAATGTTAATACAAAACATTTGTTTATTTTTAAGCACAAATCTACAAAATGGGCTATCCGTGCTGTGCCCATCATGGTTATCGAAACCCGGTTTTTATCGTTATAAGCCTCAGACTTAAAGATAAATGTATTTCTTACCTTCGAAAACTATCTCCCTTTTTATTTAAACTGAAATCGAGCGTGGCTGAAAATTTTCTAACCCACGTGAAGTTTCAGGGCTGGGAGTTCTGTTGGATTGTGTGCCAGACCGTACAGCTAGCTGCAGGCCAACTGTTTGGGCCCAATCTGGTCGCAGCAGATAGCCCGATGTGGCGTTTTAAAAGAAACACACACACATGTGTAACCGAAACATTTTATCTAGTTTACTAAAATACGGTAAAATATAAAAATAATGAAAAAATTATGTCAAATTATTTGACGACTGAAAATGATCGTCTGACAAAATACTATTGAACTACTACATTTTACACTAATCGGAAATTAATAAGTTTTTCATTTCCCAGAACTCATCTCTTTATCTATGATTAGTACATAATAACTGATGACCAAACTACTGGTTCAGCAGCAAGCTTGAAAGATTATACAACTAAAATCTAGGATTCGATTTCTGATATGGACACGGTACAGTTAGTTCTTTTGTGTGGCATTACGCTTAAAACAAAATTTGGAATAAAAAAGTTAAAACTTTAGATATATATATATTTTTACTAAATTCTTCTTAAAATGCTTTGCTTACAGCGTCCAATAGAAAACATACAGCCTACTGCGCATGCTCAGCTCAGTTTGAAAAACATATACATCTTCTACTTTGATACAAAAATTTCTTATATATTTGTCACTATCGCGTTGCAGATAATCATTGTAATCGGATTTATCTAGTTCACGACTTTTTTATCATCATAGTAATGAAAAGTATGATCCACATGCTTCACGTGATTTCGTAACAATTTTAAACGTGAGAAATCAGCAGAGACAAAATCTCTCTTTCTCTTGTTACATATTATAATTTATCTCGGACGAGTCTCCGATTTATTATGTTAGGTACTTTACATACTATGATTTCAAATAACCGGAAATTTAAATTTAGAAATTAATTCAATGTCGATATGTATTAAATTTATTATATTTGCCGACAAGACTGATACACAAATATATTTTAATATTAAAAAAACAACACAATTTAAAATAACGGTTATTACAAATAATTATTTATATACAAATATTTCACAAACACACAAACAATATTCACTCTTTTACTTGGTCTGGAACTGAGTATTTTATGAACGGTCACGGTCCACGACGAGTGTGCGCCTGGCACCTGGTGGGTTAAGCCGTTCGACTCGTAATCTGCGGGTCGTGGGTTCGAATCCCGGTCACACCAAACATGCTCGTCCTTTCAGTCGTGGGGGCGTTATAATGTGACGGTCAGTCCCACTATTCGTTGGTAAAAGAGTAGCCCAAGAGTTGGCGGTGTGTGGTGATGACTAGCTGCCTTCCCTCTAATCTTACACTGTTAAATTAGAGATGGCTAACGCAGATAGCCCTTGTGTAGCTTTGCGCGAAATTCAAAAAACAAACAAACTCACGACGAGTGAATTTATTTTATGTTGATATATTGGCTTGACGGGAATGCTAGCTAGCTCTATTCTTAACACGTGGGGTTTTCCTAATGACAATATCTAATGTCCTCGTAGAGATACTAACGTCGAAAGTTAATTCATTAAAGTTTGTAATGTTCAATATTTATAAACATTCTTTGTGCAGTTCTGTAGTTTTCCGATAAATAAACGTTAATCACAATTATACAGACAGTAGCTGTCCAATATATAATAATATTTACTGTCTTTTGGCGCATCAATTTATAAACTTTTAGGCGAGGTTCTAGAAAGTTCAATTGACAACAATACTGGTAATTACAATGTTGTTTCTTACTCTCGAGTATCTTATAGAAATTTAAAGAACAGGCAGAACTTGCGCAATACATATTTAACAATAAGCA
This sequence comes from Tachypleus tridentatus, assembly GCF_004210375.1. NCBI lineage: Eukaryota > Metazoa > Arthropoda > Merostomata > Xiphosura > Limulidae > Tachypleus > Tachypleus tridentatus. The sequence goes on from NC_134835.1 coordinate 63,237,276, forward strand.
TGTATGCATCAAACTGAAACAAACGCAGATAATAAGATAAGTGTATAATAGTAAATCCATTACATTCGATCAGCGCCCGCGTCGTGCTAAACATGCTCGCCCTCCCAGCCGTGGGGGTGTATAATGTGACGGTCAATCCCACTATTCGTTGGTAAAAGAGTAGCCCAAGAGTTGGCGGTGGGTGGTGATGACTAGTTGCCTTCCCTCTAGTCTTACACTACTAAATTAGGGACGGCTAGCACAGATAGCCCTCGAGTAGCTTTGTGCGAAATTCCAAAACCAAACCAAACCATACATTCGATCAAAAGGGATTCAAAAAACAAACTTGTTTTCAGGAGCTATACCCCTAAACGGTTCCAAACTCTTGTGTTACTACCGCCTATATCTGAAAAAAAAGTACGACTGATTTCGTTATTATTCTAAAGGTGTCATAAATTTTATCAAGACTGAGTCTTTCTTTGATGAGAAATGAAATAAAATGACTGTTTCTAGGGGTAAATAAGCCAGTAGTTGTAATTAGCCCCTTACCTTTTATCTTGGTTTTTACTATGTGACCGATCTCAGACTCTGTTGATACGTTTGTTAACCAAGCTTTAATACTATCTTAGTTTTACCCCTTTATTTACTTGTGGAAATTCTTTACTGCCCTGTTTTCAATCATTTATTTAGTTCGCATATCTTCGTTTCCAGTTTTCACGTTTTCCTATCCCAGTGTTTTTAAAGCAGAGTTTTCATTTATCAAGTTCTTTATTCCTTCTTCTCTTGGTTCAGTTTATTAATCTTGGCAACTTTACTTGGGTCATTTTCTCTTCTGGTTCTTCTGTTATAGGACCAGGTGGTTAAGGCATTCGACTCGCGGTCTGAGGGTCGCGGGTATATCTTGTTAACCTTAATTTGAATATATTTAAATTAAATATAATATAAGAAAAAGTGAAACTAAACAAATACGCTTTTAACTCAAATTTATTATACTTGTCATGGCTTATGGTCAACACTGTCATTTAAGACTAATTAATAATTAGTCAGTAATTTTGTGTACAACTAGGTATTAATAATTTAAGCATTTTCATCTTACTCTTCGGTCCAGCATGGTCAGACGGTTAGAGTGCTTGACTCTAATCCGCGGGTCGCGGGTTCGAATCCCCTTCACGCCAAATATGCTCGCCCTTTCAGTCGTAGGGGCGTTATGAGTCACGATTAATCCCATTATGCGTTGGTAAAAGAGTACACTAAGAGTTGGCAATAGGTGGTGGTGACTAGCTGCCTTCCCTTTAGAGTCCATTAAGACTTTATTAAAGTTCGGCCTGTGTTGATTTTCAGTGAGGTGGAGTTTGTTGTGAAAAGATTCGCGAAGTCTTAGTTTTCGAGAGGATTCCGGCAGGTCGGAAAGTTTGAGTTCATTAACGTATCTGTAATTTGGGCAGAGGTTGAGACCTCTACTATGGAGACTGAGTTCTGGTTCAGAAAGATATACAAGAAATATAAATACAAAACTGAAGAGTCTCGCAATTTGGGAATGAAACATTTTAATCAGCTATCGGATTTAAGCTTGAACAGGTTTATTTTTCCTTCAAGACAAAGCCTACAGAACTTGAAATATCCATTGCCGTTAGATGACTTTCGTTTGATATCTATTTTTAGATCATGTGCAATGTAGATTGCATTAAATATAGATAGGTCACAAACAGAAATCGTGTACTGAATTAAAAGTTTCTAAAACATTTTAATACTTCCTTTTTGAAAGACGACCTTATAAAAAATAATTATTTGATATAAAACTAGATGTTCATGTGTTTGACGCAAAGCAATACAATAAGCCATCTTGGGAAATCGAACTCTGGACTTTACTGTTGTAAGTACGTCAACTCACCGTTGACCTAACGGGAGACTACATATTTAAAAGGAACAACAAAATCAAATTTGAAATAGGCAGATAGTCTATAATGACTTTTGTCTGTATGTAGTTCTTCTCTCTCTTTTCCAGCATAGAAAACCCTCGAGTAACTTTGCGCAAAATTCCAAATAAATCGAACCTCTCTTTCATCGTAATCCTAGGACTAATTAAAATAAGTTTCCTCTTTATACATTATGTCAAACGTAACCTTAAAACATTTTCCTGTCATGAATAATTCCTTTTTAAATATTGGCATTCGATTATTCAAAATTTATGATAGGTGTGGGCTGATTTCTGGAGAAGTCAGTTAATCTTATAGTTTTAAACTACCTTACAAGTGTCTGTTTAGTTTAGGTTTTCTAAGGAATATAACACATTATACAGTTGTTAGAATTAAAATTAATGTATTAAATTCTACAGTTTTTCTGATTGAAGTGAGTGAATCAAATTTTACAATAGTTTGAATTGAAATTAATGTGTTAAACTGTACAGTTGTTCTGATTAAAATGAATGGAACAAATCCTACAAGGTCGGGAGATCAATACCGATCCAAAAAATTAAAAAAAGTGAAATTACTATAACGTCATACCGATAAATTGTCCATGTTTATTTGTCAAAGATTTAATTTGACAAAGCGTAATATAAAGGAATGTGTCTTCAGGTATACAGGGAGGGACGTTCACAAGTTATGGTAACATGAACAATACAAGCAGAGTCGTATTAATCTGTATTAAATGGCCTTCAAATAAAAGAAAAAATAATAACATAACTAAAAAAGTGGATGTCTCATGGAAAAAAAAATATTGCATTTGTGTTTTTATGACAACAGTTATTTCAGTCGTTTTATACGTATATTAGACTTGCAAACGAAATCTAGTTCAGAGGCCTTTCGACAAAATTTGTTCTGGGTCTTCAACTCCATAATGCGGTCCTGATTCAGAGTCCCTGGAGATAACGATGTGTGCCTAGGCCTTAAAAATTTTCTTGCACCACCCGTATTTGGTGTTCTGTGTGATGGATCAAATTAAGATTGATTTTGTATTTTTTTTTTGAATTCCGCACAAAGCAACTCGAGGACTTTCTGAGTAAAGTGTATCTGATTTAACAGTTACAGACTAGAGGGAAGGCAGCGAGAAAACAACATCCACAGCCATCTCTTGGGCTACTCTTTTTGATCAAGTTAATAGAACTGACCTTCACATTATAATGCTAAAAAGTGTGAAAGGGTCGTGGAGTAGCCTGATCTCTCCTTGCTGGAAGGTCGACTTCCTGTGACAAGCTATTAAACAGTTGCAGTACCTCTTGTTTGAAATTAGTTGTGGAGTAGCCTGACCCTGCTGGAAGGATGTCTTCCATTGATTTACGGTTCAAAAGTCATATTCTTCAAAATGCTAAATTTCTGGCATTGCACACTAAATCATAACAGCGTAATAAAGAATTTCGCATCGAAAAGTTGTTTAATGTGTTCCTTCTAAAAAAAGGGATAATTTTAGGTGCTTATGCATTTACAAATCACCAAATTTGAAAGTAATTGCAACAAGAGAGTCAGTGTCTTCAAGCTGTGCATTTGCAACTACTGTAATGGCTCGAGATAAGGTTTTAGATGGACAAACTGGTATCAGAAAACATTAACAACCATCTGAGGCCATTTCATGAAAGTAATTCTGAGAATTTAACATACAACAAAAATGTCAAACCTTTGACATCCAATCAAATAAATATTTTATGAAATAAGACTGCAGGAAACGGATAACTTAAAAGAAAACAGTTAAAGTGGTTCATAATTAAGACATCCCTTCAACGTAAAAAAATATCTATGATTGAAGCAATTTAGTAATTATTTCACTTATAGTAATTGGATTGTAGCCGTAGAAACATTAACACAATAAAACAATCTTTTTTTCAAGTCAAACACAATCCAAGATAAAGGCAATTGTATTTTGTGCTACGTTTACTGTAAAGCTATATTCTCAAAGACATTTCTCGACAAACTATCACATTTTTGTAGTACCAAAAGTAGTTTACTAGGTGTTTTAACAACATCTATCTAAGGCTTCTGCTTGAATCACAAAACAGTAAAGTTTTTTTAAAAGCTGGGATGGACCAAATGGTTAAAGTTAAAGAGTTAAAATCGACAGGTAGGTAAAATTCATTTATAAAACAACCTACAATTGTTCTTTTCAGTTATTAAAAGTATGTTTTCAGTAATGTTGAAAAAGATGTTGTAGCTCATAGAAACTTATCACAGTGTATAACGCAATTAAACAATCTTTATTTAAAGCCAAACACAATCAAAGATAAAGTATTATGTGGGACATTCATTGTGGAGCTATATTCTCAAAAGACATTTCTCGAGAAACTACTACATTTGGTAGTTCCAGCAATATTTATGATCAAGTCTACGATGATGCTAGTGGCTCAAAGTTGGTCCCATCTTTAGTCAATTTATTTTTGTGCTTCTGTGAAAAACAATAATTAGAAAATTGCTCGCAACAGTTTAAACTTCTCTAACTATTGTAGATATGTGGGTGATACTTCTTTAAGAACTCCAGTCAAATTACTGACTATCTTCAACAACATTTGCAACGTTGAGACATTAGGAACATCATAAACTTTCATTTCTGGACACTTTAATAAAAGTAATTTCAAACTTAAAGTGTACCATAAAAGAACTTTTAAGGAATTGTACGTTCATTTTATAAGTTATATTTCAAATGTTTTAAAGAAAATTTTAGTTAAAACACTGTTTCCTGATGTCTATAATACATCCAGCACGTATGAGTTTTACATAAAGAATTTAATAACATCAAATAATTCTTACATAAAAGGATACTCCAATTTTGTCATCTAAAAAAGTCCTGCGGTGGGTCAGCGATAAATTTAAGGTTTAGTTTGTTTGGTTTTGAATTTCTCGCATAGCTACACGAGGGTTATCTGCGCTAGCCGTCCCTAATTTAGCAGTATAAGAGTAGAAGAAAGGCAGCAAATCATCACCACCCACCGCCAACTATTGGGTTACTCTTTTACCAACAAATAATGGGATTGACTGTCACTTTATAACGCCCCACAGGTGAAAGGGCGAGCATGTTTGGTGGAACGGGGATTTGAACTTGCGATCCTCGGATTACGAGTCAAGTTCCTTAACCACCTGGCCATGCCGGTCCATTTAAGGACTTAAAATGCCAAAATCAGGAAAAGAGTTGCTCAAAGTTGAAAGAGTGCAGAGTGTTCACTATGTGCCTTTGCACTCAAAATAAGAAAGTAACACACATAGAATACTTCGTAATTACTTAAGTAAGAGAAGTGTCATTACGTCACATATATTTAAAGTTTCTAAATATCCGATTATTACATATTTACCATGCATGAGTAAATATTGTATAATTATTAATAATTAGTTAAAAATGTCATACAAAAGTTGTATCTGCAAACACAGTTAAGGTGTGTGTTTAAACCTAATATCATCTACGATTTTTGTTTAAGGTTTAAGGGCCAAATTCCAGCAATACAATCACCATATGTAGTTTATAAATTTACTTGTCCTAGCTCTCAGTGAGGCTACATTGGTTTTATTTAAATAAAATTGTTAATGCGAGTGAAAAAAAAACGATAACCTAGTTTGAAGATGCACCTGGAGATCATGATGTTGTCGTTCATTTTAATTGGTGTAAGATGTTAGGTTACCATAGTTTTTTTTTTCACTCGCAAGGATGAACAAACTTTCTAAATAAAAGAGAGCTTGCTTGTTATAAGGCGGAGACTTGAGATTAAGGTTCTCGAAATTTCTAATAAACTACGTTCGGTACTAAAGAAAAGGGAGCTATATGTATATTAATTTGTTAAAATCTCTAACTATCTCATACAATTGTGGCTGAGAAAACTGGTGTTATATACTAATAATAATGATCTTCTCGGGTTACAGGCGTTATAAGAGTGACCGTCAGTTACTCTTATTTCGAAACAAGGGATGTTGCATCGTTGGAACATAACCTAGTATTTCAGTGGAAATGATCACTATTCCTTTACATTATATTATAAAATGCGGTAATCTTTCCGACGAGAAAGATCATGTGAATGATCTAGTTTTGTGAATAAATTAGTGAATCCCTCAGTTGACATTCCATATTAACACTCAATAGAAAATACGTTGAGAAATTCTAAAATTTTAATATCAACTTGAGAGAGGGGCAAACACATGATATGCTTTCATGCCACAGTAATATGTAGAAACAGACCGTACCGTCATGAACTAATATCAGTTATTTATAGGAAATGTTACATCAGTGTGTTAGATGTGGTGTTTGGCGATTTAGTCACATTTTGTCTTCTTAGATCGCTCGGAAGTGGTTGATTCTCGCAACTTTAATAACAGTTCTGGGTTGTGGTACAGTGGCCATCATCGCTGTGGTACTAACTTTTAGGAAAACTGTCGGTAAGCTTGCTATTTGTGCAATGTTTGTTTTGTTAGTATGTTAAATTACATCTTGTATTATTAATGTGTTCAATGTTGATTACGAAAACTGAGAGTTATTGATATGAAATGGATTTTTATTATATATGTATTAATAGTTATTTTATAACTATTTACATTCATCATGATATATACGTCCTATTATAATCTATAATGTCAGCTTGGTATGTTTTCGTAAGTTTTAAATGTCTTATTTAATAAGCAAAAAGGCATGTCAACAAGTTTCATATAGTAAAAAGAAAATGCTGACAAAATCACAAAGCACTTCATTCTTAATTTTATAATATATGGCGAGGCCCGGCATAGCCAGGTGGTTAAGGCACTCGGCTCGTAATCTGAGGGTCGGGTTCGAATTCCCGTCACACCAAACATGCTCGCCCTTTAAGTCGTGGAAGCGCTGTAATGTTACGATCAATTCCACTATTCGGTGATAAAAGAGTAGCCTAAGAGTTGGCGGTGGGTGGTGATGATTAGCTACCTTCCCTCTCGTCTTATACTGCTAAATTAGGGACGGTTAGAGCAGATAGCTCTCGTGTAGCTTTGCGCGAAATTCAAACCAAACAAACTACTATATAGCGAACGTATTTCCAACCACAGAGAGTAAATTCTACGGTTTATTCAAAACAAAAGACTGAATTAAATCTATTATAATTGAGCTCGCTATAAAATTGCAATAATGTCTGTAGAACACAATTCGTCTTTAAGATTACTTCCTAAAATAAAGTCACAATATTGACTAGAATGACCTTTGCAATTCATCAAATGGAAATAAAAAATATGCTAAATTTTCAATTAACGAAAAAAAATGCCAGTTAAGATAGCTTTTCTGAGTAAGAGAAAAATTGATATGAAGGTTCGAGTTCACGGTGGTTGATTTATGAAGAGTGTATTTCATACGTTACTCGAGGTGTTGTAATTTCACCAACATTTCAAGTGAAAAACATTAGAAATAATTTAAGATTGCTCTAGTTTACTTTATAAAACTACCTTTATGATATTCACAGAGAAAACAACGGAAAATATCCCAAACTTTTATTTTGCAGCAGAAAAAACGGTTTGCTTGACTGACGAGTGCAAGGAGGCTGGTAAGTGGATATATGTGTATTTTGTTACCACTCCTTTTTTAACTTATTGTTATAATTATCTCAAAATTGGACCTTTGTTGTCTCAGAAACGCATATTCTTTAACTTACAAGAACTATTAAAATAGACTAATATTTAAATAAAATACATCATCTCGCGATTTCAGCTCCATTTTTTTTCTCAGCTCACTTGTTTGCATATAATATAATACATATTATCTCACAAATTTAACTGCCCAAATGAAATTGCATTTGAACATTCTTCTGTACAGTGAAACTGACCACTTTTTCATTTCTGTTGGTAATCTAAGACTCAGCAAAGGTGGCTCCTGCTTTCTTGTTATTTAAATTGATTTTAGACGATGAAGAAAAACAAACATTACGGTGATAATGCCTTTTTTTTAATCGACTTCAAACAAGTTTCATTTAAAAATCAAATATACGTTTACACTTATATAAAAACAAATCAAATCGCCGATGGCAACAATTTGGTTGTTATTTTGATTTGTTAGTCGTGCTCCATTGCTTTAGATAGTCTGGTGGTTGCCATAACCGACTCACACTTGGCGTGTCGCAGGTTCATATCCCAGTCGCTCTTTTAGTCGTAGTAAAAGAGTAGTCCAAGAGGTGGGGTTGGGTGGTGCTCACTAGTTGCCTTCTCTCTAGTCTTTCGTTGCTGAATTAGGGACGGGTACCTAGAAAAGATATGGGCACCATTATCTAAATCTGTCCAAGAATGACCGATGACGCAAAAGTGTCTAAGGTGCCCCAACGGTTGTAAGCGTTCTTTGGTTATAAACAAAAATGACTCGTTTTAGAACTTGAATTCCTGGGAACAAACATTAAACTTCACGATATTGTTAAGTGGTATCAGAGTAGTGTCAGGCCTGAGAATATGAAGACAAAACAACGACACTTATAAGTAACAACTTAAATAACACAAAAAGCTTGAAAACGTAAAATGAAATTGACATTGTGTGGGTGTTAAATAGGATATATTTTATTGGAAATCTACGGATTCAGATGTGTTTTTTCTAGTTTCGCGGTCTTTACAACCGTCGACAAAAATACACTTTTTTTCCGCAAAATTTAGAACGTACCCATCTTGAGAAGTGTCATTACTGAAACAATTTTTAACGAAACGATTGTAGCTACATTTATAAAAAAACTGATATAATTAATTGTATTTAGAGGAAAATTCTCTACCATGATATTTAAAACATTGAAGGTAAATTATAATATATAAATAAAGAGGACTTATTATTTATAGGTGGTTTAGTCGTCAGTAAATAAATGTTTAGCTCATAATCTTGAATGTTTCTGAAAATTTATAAACAACTTGAACAATGTAAAACACGATTTAAGCTAGAGTAATCAGGGTATCAAGATGCTTTTAATAATACAAAACTTAAACTCTCGTCCGTTATCACAATACTTTCGTCAGCCTTGTTTGCTTTTTCCTACTGTACATAATTAATCTGACCGTTTCATAATGATTCTTTGTACAATACCAGATAAGGCATGTTTGTCGAATTAATCGGCAATCAATCGAGGACGTGACTTGTACGAACTGCAAAGCTAGAAAGTTAAGATACTTTATCATTTGACTCAGCTACGCTATAATAAGCCCTCCTGTGGCTCAGCGGTATGTCTGTGGACTTACAACGCTGAAAACCGGGTTTCGATACTTGTGGTGGGCAGAGCACAGATAGCCCATTGTGTAACTTTGTGCTTAATTCAAAACAACAACAACGCTATAATAAATATATCGCAGCTTTCAATCAAACTGCTCACTTAATTCTGTCGAAAGACACGTAGACCACATGTGATAATAATCGGGCAAGTTTTTCATTCAACCAAAGATGTGCTAGATCTGTAATTCTTTTTGATAGTGTACAGTAATTGTATGAAGTATACATTTTATTCAGCGCTGCAAATAATGTGAATACTGCTACCTCCTCGCCTTTTCAGCCGTGGGTGCGTTGTAATGTGACGGTCAGTCCCACTATTCGTTGGTAAAAGAGTAGCCCAAGAGTTGGCGGTTGGTGATGATGACTAGTTGCCTTCCCTCTAGTCTTACATTGCAAAATTAGGGACGGCTAGCGCGGATAGCCCTAGTGTGACTTTGCGCGAACTTCAAAACAAACCAAACCAAACCAAACCTCCTCAGTTGTCTTGTCAAATATGTCGTTAATCACAGGTGTAAAGAAACAATTGCAATAATCATATGAAAATTTAAAAAAATCAACACTAACGTAATTATAAACATGTCCAAAATTGTTTTGCCACATAGTTTCTACCTCATGTTATGTTATCGCTTTAAATATATGGCATTGAGAAACACTCGTACTTCCAAAACTACAGACTTATAAACGCTATTTTTTGTAACACAAAACCAAATAAAAGTTCCTCTCACAATGCAGGAAAACTTATATTTTACTGTCTGAATTTCAATTTTTTTCCAGTAAGAATATGTCTCTAAGTCTTCTATCAGCATCGCCCCCAGTGGCACAGCAGTATGTCTACGGACTCACGTCGCTAAAAACCGAATTCCGATACTCGTGATGGGCAGAACACAGACGTACCATTGTGTAACTTTGTGCTTAATAATAAACAAGCAAATTTATCAGTGGCTCTTTGCTGCACCCGACGATTTTTCTTTTTAGATACACGACTCAGTATACTGTCCTGCTTGTTTTAGGTTTTAATTGTGATAAGTAAATATTACTATGAACATCATAGAACTGTTTCAGTTCTATTAGTCATTACAAGTATGTTGATTTATTGTTGAGCACAAATCTACACAATGAGCTATCTGTGCTTTGCCCCCTGTGGGTATCGAAACTCAATTTTCAGTGTTATAAGTCTTTAAATTTGTTGTTGTACCATCGGGAATATAGATGACTGTTTTCAACATAAAACGGAACAAAAGATCCAAATGAGGTTATAGTAAGCATTACTTGGAGGTTCTACTGGCGTGACGCTGGAAGATTCATAAAAACTTACTAAGACATTTTACCAAATTATGAATCTTTTATTTCAGAATAAATTTTATTTCATTACTAGAAGCATGGTTTACTTTTAAATTATTGATTCATCTTAACTGTAATGTGTTTGAGATGTATAAAATATTGATAGGTTTCCAAGTGGAACCTTAATAACAGTACACTAAAGCTCACGTAAACAGTGTTTATCTTCTTGCAGCTTGTTGAAAACAAACTTTTCATAAGTGAAATCAATGTTTTTTTTCTTTAACTATAGAGAAAGCATTGACTTAAACTTGTAAATAGCTATGTTATGTTATCTTTCGATTAAGGACAGAAACCAAAGCATTTTATGTATTTTTAAGACGGCTGGTATGGGTATTAAAACTTTAATTGTTTTTTTTTTAATGTTGCGCAAAGCTACTCGAGGGCTATCTGTGATAGCTGTCCCTAATTTAGCAGTGTAAGATTAGAGGGAAGGCAGCTAGTCATCACCGCCAACTCTTGGGCTACTCTTTTACCAACGAATAGTGGGATTAACCATCACATTATAATGCCCCACGGCTGAAAGGGCGAGCATGTTTGGTGCGACGGGATTCGAACCCGGATCTCAGATTACGAGGCGAATGCCTTAATCCACCTGGCCATGCAGGGCCAAAACTTTAATTAAAATAAATTACAGAGCAATGTTTCGATCTCCTTAGGTCATCTTCAGGTTAATAAAGTATTTTGTGATAACTTCTTTTAATTGTCTATAATTTGAATCTTTCAGGATTTTTCTCCATGTAAAAATTTCTAGACAATAAAACCATCACACTCTTACGTCGCTTCTGGTCAAGAGAAACCTATAACCAGTGGTTGTCAACGTTTTAAGCATAACAATATGTGACCAGATTTCAATGAATTTGATTCACTTATATAAAAGTACGTAAAACATTTTGTGAAAAACGTGATGAAGAAAGATATTCGAGCTCATATACTAATTATAATAACAAAAACTGTACTACAGTACTATAAATGTGTACTAAGTCACAAAAACACATTCGGCTATAGGATAATAATGTATCTGTCTCGTTCAGTATTTATAAAAACAAAACATTAGGCATGATAAAATGTTTTCAGGACGGATAACAAATAATATTCATTTATTTTTATCATGTAAAGATTTTTTTTAGAAATTGGGAAGAAAGAACTCTGTTTAATATCAAAATATTATTTCGTTTACCACAATGAACATTTTTTTATAATTATGTTTGGGTTCTCTAATGTTTAGTAAGACTCTAATGTCGCGATTGGTCAAGAAAAATCTATAGCCAGTGGTTGTCAACATTTTAAGCTTAACAAAATGTGACCAGATTTCAATGAATATGATCCACTTATGTAAAATTACTTAACGTTCTGTGAAAAACGTGATGAAAACATTTTTTTCGGATTCAGCAAATTGGAGTTACTGTAGAACGTGTAAACATTTTAATCATCTATCTTAATGCTTGTAAACGAGGTGTCTTTGACAATTTAACTGATTAATTATAACGTTTAGTTATAAAAGATGTTTCAGTTGGTAATTGTACGGAGTGACTTCCTAGTGATTCCTTGTGTTACAACCTGGGAATTAGAGACATTATGTGTTTAATTCAAGCTGTACCAGTAGCAACAGGGTGTGGGTTAGTAACCTCAGACAAGTATTAAAATAATACAGCAGCAACTACGGTGGTTCTGCTGAAGACACACCCATTGATTCTGTTAACCTTACTTTATGAATGACATATGCTGCCACCTACACAGATGCTGTATGGGACATGATTCAGCCTAACTGGTTTGCTAGCTAAATGAGAGATGCTTTAAACCTGGCTTTTCAGCTGTTTTGATAATGCAGAAGGGAATATTTTATGATTCATGTAGAGAACTTGGGAGGAGAGATATTTTTGACAACTTTGGACAAATTGGACAGTGGTGGCACTAATGTACTTTCCTTGTGTTTATTCTTCAACCCAAAACTCCACCAAATAGAACATATTAACGTCAGGTTTAAGAAAGTTGTACAGGTTTAAACTAGTGAGATCAGATCACACGTGATTACAGATCTGTTAGTGAACAGCTACCTATTTGTTCCTTCAAGTGTAGTGATTGATTTGACATACATAGGGGATAGACGTAGCTTAGTATGTGCCCATAAAGGTGTGCTTTAAGCTATATATATTTTTCAATGTTGTAATTTATTTTCTAGTTAGAAGAAACTGAGTGTCGTTAATGATAACGTTATTTTCGGCAGTGGCGGCGCCAGAATATTTTCGTTGGAGGGGGGCTGAGGTAAACTGTGAAGGGCCTTCTCAAAATGCCATCAATATGAAATATAGATGGTAAATTATAATAATGTAAAAGTACCAAGGTACATTTCAGAAAGATGTGCTATTTTGAACTGCGTTTTCAATGCAGGTTTCATTGAAAACTCATACTCTGATTAATAATTCATTATTACAAATTAGAAATAATCTGGTTATGAAAATATGCGTATATGTAAAAGAGGAAGCTCACCTAAATTCCACCAAAGGTAATACATAATAATAAAGAAAATCAAGATTAACTTAGATTGAACATTTAATATACCATTAAGAGTAAAGCTACAAATCAAAAGAAATGTAACATAAAGACATAGTTTACATAGCAGAAACGAATTATCCTATGTGAAGTTAATACACTCTGAGGAAAAGTAAAGTCACTATCAGGCGAACTATCTTTCATCATGTTGTGTTTATAGTCAATATTACTTCAAAACAATGCGCCTGTTCTGGTGATTGGCAGCAAATTTTGGATGGCTGATACACAATGCAAAATGATCTCACAGAGGACACAACACCGGCTAAATGCTTCATAGTTTTGACCTATACACAATACACTTATACATGCATGCTATGTTTTACTTTTCAATAAAAGATAAATGAAATTAATGGATAAATACCTGTGAAACCTTTCGTTTATCAAGTAAAATCCCTGATGATTTGTTTTAACTTGAAATCAACGTGGTTGTCTAATCTTCGTAAAGCTCAAGATAGAATGGCATTACACAGGGAGTGGCAATACAGCGCATGAGTTTCAGTGCATTCAGTATGTTGCTATGGGACGCATGACACATACTTCCGTCTTCATGAAGACGTTGAGTTCTCTTTGATGTTAATTGTTAAGCAACGACGACGATTGTATTTTTCATATTTTATAAATATATGTAGGTAACAATATTGGGTTGTGCAGTATATGTTTGGGTAGCCATTCATCATGGTGGAAAACTACTCTTCATATCCTCTAGGGAAACGTCAATGGCGTGTCCTACAGCTATTACATTGAGATTATGTTTCTGCTATATGCTAGGGCAAGATTTGGCACTAACTCTGTGTTCAAGGATGACAATACCACTTCCCACAGTGTGTTTGTGGTACAAGATTTTCTCGACCAAAATGCCATAGCCAACATAGTTTCCAGGTTTTAATTCCGTTGAGAAATGTTGGACAAAAATGAGCCAGAAAATAGTCTAAATCAGTTGCTGCAGCTAAGTTCTAGCTCGTTCTAGCGATAGTTAAGATGAATTCACAATAAATTACATCACAAACCTCATCGATAACATGCTGCGTAGCCTTTCGGAGGTTATTAGAGTGTGAAGAGGGCCAACTAAGTGCTGGATATTTAATACAAAGTGGTATAACGTTACAAACCCTATTTATAATAATTTAATGTTATATTTTTCATTATAGATGTTTTGGTATAGTTATGATATGTGCAATTCCGAATCACATGTCTTTATACAGTTTTTGGTAAAATTGGTTTCCTGTTCTAATAACTCGTTCATGATGTTCATAAAACTTGTCTCATCCTATAAATTACATAAGTAAATGGTTAATTACTCTAAGTCATTTGCACTCTACCTTCATAACAATGACCTCATTTGTTACAAAATATGCAAATGTTTGTTCAAGACTGCATATTTTTACATTACAGTTCCGTCTAATACACGTGTTAAGTGTTTTGGGTGTTCTGCATTGCCTAAGATACTGATTTCTCGGACAGTCACCTCAAAAGAGCAGGATATATTCTGTTTATGGTTTGTAATTAATGTAAATAAACTAATAATAGTGGCTGGTCCAATCACTGGCACAGAACATGTAGAAGAAATGACAAAAACTAGTAATGTAGTTTAGGTTATTTCAACTGCACTACATCGATTGTAACTAATGTTAGCAGATTGTCCTCACTAGCTTTGCGCGAAATTTAAAAAACGAACAAACAAACTTGTTGAAATAATCAGAAAATTTACCGAACTCTTGCAAAGGTATGGTTGTTGAATTTGAATACCAACGTATGTTTGAAAATTTATTTTCAATTAATATATTCAAAACCATTTTAATCAGTTATATATTGTACAAGTCATATATGTATAATTCATTTATACGTTTAATTTTACACTGACGATTTATCTTGTTTATTGCTGGCATGAAGTGAAAAGTTAATAAATACTATTTCTGTTTTTAATAAATAAAATGTCTGTCTTCTAACTATTTTGTAAATTATGCTGAAGTCGTATGAAAACATTCGTGAAAATATTAGTTTATTATATGACAATTGAAACCACACCGCTGAAGGTCAAATTTCTGGTTAAGTTTTTGCTCATTTAATTTCAATATAAATAGGGTTTTGGTGACTTTTAGTTTGTAACCGATAGTATATTGACTGAGATATGTGAAATAATTATCTTTAAACATCGAAAGCTTTCGAAGAATTGGAAACTAACAGCCTTAACAATCGCGATAAAACTCATTTACACTGCAGGTGTTTTGTTTTGTTTTTTCACCTTCCCCTTAAGTTGCCCATTTCAGATTCAAAATCAGAGGTGCGAAGAAACAGCATAAAGATCTGTCTTTTATCATATATATAAGTCACTGCTCAAGGAGCCTTTCGTCAGATACCACAATTAATTGGACGATGAGAAACAAAAACATTTTGCAGCTTAAGTGATGTTATCACTGTTATTATTTTTCTTGTTCAAAGGTTTAAAAAGTAGGAAAAATTTTTTTTTTTAATTATAGGATTTTACATAAACGTAAAACAAAACAAGACAAAACTTTGCCGTCTTCGGTTTATAAAATGTGAATAGTTATTCTGAACCAGTGATTTTAAAAGATTAAAAAAATAACTTCTGTTATTTTAGCGGCTGGCCTCCTAGCGTCCATGAACCAGTCTGTAGACCCTTGTTCTGACTTTTACACCTACTCCTGTGGAGGTTGGATCAACAAAGCTGTCATCCCTGATTCTGCTAAAGATAGCATCTATGATATGAGAAAGAAATTGGAGTTTCAAACAACACATAGGCTAAAAGGTTTAGTGATTTGCTGCTTCAGATTTTCATTCATTTTCTGCAATAACTCGTAAATCATAAGCTGTAGTTGTTATTCCAGTAAATCATGTAAACGTGGCTACAGAAGTTGAATACGTTATATTAAACGATCTTGAAAACTCATAACACCGTTACAGTTTGTATCACCACATCCAGTTATGCTCTTCCTTACGATTATGGATATTGACAATAGCTCTGAAGCACAGTTTCGGTTAGAAAAAAGTTGTGTCGCAAGGCTGTCATGTCCAAATTACACCTATCCCCTCTGTTGAGTAGGAGAAAACTGTTTCCCAACGCTGTTTCAACAGTCCTATCACCCAGAAATTCATAGGCGCTACGTCCGATTGGTATGTTTGCGTACGGATCCACATAAATACGTGTTTCATTTTCTAGCTACTTGAGAATGACTTGTGTGGCTCTTTCAGATGAAGATCCTTCTTGATGACGTCGCGCACTGTTGCCTAAGGCAACATGGGCAGCTTTTTACTACTGTTATTTCGTAACTGTTAAAAGACAGCGTACTTGGCTCACTATGTCTGTTGCACTTGGGTGTCCTAAGTTGATCCATAGTCTGTTGTTTTCCAATGCTATTAAGTATACACAGATCTATCTTTTGTCTTATCTGAATACGTCACTGCCCAAGGGGCCTTTCGTTTGATACCACAATTGGCTGGACGATGAAAAAAAAACAACAAAAACAAACTCTAAATCCTCGATTTGGACACATCTTTATGATCTACGTCTATGAATATTTTGCGTCGGAAAGAGTTGTTATATAACATTCCCAAAACCGGTCATTTTGCGGTGTCATCGCACTATCTATGAAATGCCAAATGTTAAATGTAGTTCTTATAAAGTCTGTTGTACCGTAACTTTATATCGATTATAACTGCTGATTTGCACATTCGGGTCGCTTTAATATAACGTACTCTACCCTCTGATATAATCGATTAAACATTTTTTTTAAAAAAAAGAACCGAACATTCTGCTAACGTCGATTTTGTAATTGGCCACAACTTTATTTGTTTGAGGGCTAAGCTACCGCAGGGAATCAAACCCCGGATGCTAGAGTTATAGGTCTGTAAATTTAAGACGGTCCAACAAAGGCACGTGTTTTCGTCACGTTAACAAAACAGGTCTGTTTAGAAATTATTCTTTAAAATTAATGCAGAAATATGTAATATATGTAAAAACATACAAAGATAATTTCAATTGCGAAAAACTCATAAAGTTCATAAAACACAAGAGTGTTAAAACAACAATACGGAAATATTCATAGACTACAAGTTGTTTATATGACATTTTATGTTTTATTAATTCTACGGTACTGTGCTAAAGGAGAGATAACATAACATAAACGAAACAAAGGTTATTATCAATATAAATGTATCCATAAAAAAAACTGTTGTTTACTAGTTTTATTATTATAATATTTGTTATATTACTGTAGAACTTATTGCCTGTACCACTTACAAAAAAATCATTTTAATACATGTAATTGCTTCGTATTCTTTCCTATTTACTAGTTAGGTAATTTATGAATCGTTTGTATGTTTGAACAAAGTGTATTCGATTTGATTTTAAGTAACTTCGTCGATTTCATAAGTATTAAATATTAATAAAGTGTAATGGGATGAAACTTTGTAAACTGTGACGTTGTACAAGAAATAACTTCACAACAAAGAAAATTGTAACTAGTCACCTCCAAGGTCGGATTGAGGGTTTTATTGGCCCTAGGTTTATCAACTTATTTAGGCCCCCTCGAGACAGAACCTTTATCTGCAATACATTTGTAGTCATAGCTTGAGGCCCTGGGCTTCAGTCCGATAAGCTCATGCCTTAATCCGGAGTTGGTCACCTAAGAAAAAACGTATGGGAAGTCTGATGTAACGATAACGGAAACTTTTCACCTTATTTACAAGAACTGTATGGTTGAAGATGTGAAATTCTTACATTACTCGCTTATATAATAACAAATTACTTTCTTCAGTGGATATCATGACTCAAAGTGGATAAATAAAATATCTTATTAAACAGATAGCGGAGATGTAACCCCAGCATTTACGTTGGCCACGTGACTTCCATTTGCGAAAAATAAGATTGATGGTCTGAAAGAAATTGAGGCCATAAATGAATACACAGTAATGGATCCAAGTACTAGTCGTTGATTTTCACTTATTTTACTTGTGAAGAAGAACGATGGATTTGAAAGGTTAATGAAATCAAGAAATATAGTGGATCTGGAAGTCAAAAAGAAAGAATGTTACTCATTGTTAAGGATTGCTTTCGCTTTAGATGTTTTATCTTAGTCAAAATGGTTTTGAACGTTGGACCTGAAGAGAGAATATTGGCGGATGCAAGTATACAAAGCAACTTTAGAAAAGGCATCTTTTGCTGCAGGAAATAAGTTATGTTGTAATGCACTTGATATGTCTGACTAATGGAATGTGTTCTATCTGAAATCTTCAATTTATACTCATCTATTTGGATGATGTAATCACATGTGAAAAGAAGTGATGGGCAAGAAAAAAAGTACTTTACCAGTTGAGGAGTGAGAACCTTGAACTGAATCTCAAGAACTATAAGTTGTTTCAGCTACAATTTAGTTTCTTGGAATATACGGTCAATGGACAGGGACTGTTTTTAGGAATCCACCAAATATCGAATCTATCCAGAATTGGCTAAAACCATAAAACTAGTGTGAGGTAAAAGTTTTTTTTGGACTGTGCTTTACTGTCTTCATTTTGTAAAATCATTCTTTGACAGTTTGTCCTTTACACAAACTACTAAAAAAAACAAACAAGTTTGGTTGGAGTGGTCATTGTGAACAAACTAAAGAAAGAACTATCCATTACTTCTGTATTAACATGCTCACCTCTTGAAGATCCTCTCACAGTAGCTGAACATATTAGTGGTTATGTAACAAAAGTAGCGTTATCACAAGTACAACATGCGAAAGAATACGTGAGAGCAGTTGGAAAACGATTGTGTAAAACTCGAAGAGGCTATTAAGTGATGTCAAAGTCCCGAGGTATTTCCATCACAACATATATGGACACGACTTTAACTTATTCACAGATCATGCAACATCGAAGTGGTAGTTGAATTCTCGTAATCCAGAATGATAAATATCCACTTATTGTGTTAGTGAATCTGTTAATCAGTCAATAAGAAATCAGTTCATAATTTATATTAGTCAGTATACGAACTTAATGAAGTAAAATATTTCTTTAAATGTAGCTTACTTGTGAAGTTAGACCTAATAAGTGAACGGTTGTTATGCTTACTCTGGAATTTTAAGAAATTGTCCAACAGCTAATAAACACACACACTAATTTAAAAAGAAGTTGCTACATGTACGAGTTCACACAATGTTTTTTTCTTGTCGTTGTTTGTGTGTGTTTGTCTCTAGCTCTTCTTGAAGGGATTTCTCTAACTAATCCATCATCTGCTGTAACTCAGATGAAGAAAATGTACACATCGTGCCTAAAAAATGGGTAAGTTTTGCTTTTCACATTCGTATCAGTCCTTCGTTAGTTTTATAAAATGTAAATAAATATTTGATAGCTTACGCTTTTAGAAGCAAAAAATTAGACAATTACTACTCATTGATCTCAGAAAGACATAACTAACTGACACTAATTTAAAAAAAGGCCAGTTGTTTAGGACATTTTTCTGACGAAGTGATAAACGAGAAAAATTACCAGCTTTACGGTGCGTTGCACCACACTTTAAATAAAAGGGAAAACATACTTCTAAGGATAAATCGATAAGTAACTCGTACTATTCAGCTATTTAAAGGTTTTCGGTGTTAATCATTAACGAATTTAACTCGGTCAACAAGAGAGTCTGGAAGCAGGTAGAATATCGAAAACCGAAACAACACTTTATAACTTTTTAATATTTATTCACTATAGGTGTTGTCCATTCGATTAGATCCTTCAGTAGATCTTAATTGGCTGTTAAGGAAGAAAAAACTGAATTATTGTCTGGATGAAAAACATTGCAAGATCAAAGTCATTATTGTTAATAGGATAAAAATTATTATTGTTACTGGAATCAAGTCCCCCAGTGGTTCAGCTGTATGTCTGCGGACTTACAACGCTAAAATCCGGGTTTCGATACCCGTGGTGGGCAGAGCACAGATATTCCATTGTTTAGCTTTGTGCTTAATTCAAAAACAAAACAACAACTGGAAAAAAAAGTCATTATTGTTACCGGAATCAAAATTATCATCGTTACCAGGATCAAACCATTATTGATACCGAGATCAAAATGAATATTGTTACTGGGATCACAGTTATTTTTATTGAACTCACAGTCATCATTGTAACTGGGGTAACAGTTATCATCCTTATATATATGGCCTGGCATGGCCAAGCGTGTTAAGGGGTGCGACTCGTAATCTGAAGGTCGAGGGTTCGCATCCCGGTCGCACCAAACATGCTCTTCCTTTCAACCGCGGAGGCGTTATAATGTGACGGTCAATCCCACTATTCGTTGGTAAAAGAGTAGCCCAAGAGTTGGCGGTGGGTGGTGATGACTAGCTGCCTTCCCTCTAGTCTTACGCTGCTCAGTTAAGTATGGCTAGCGCAGATAGCCCTCGAGTAGCTTTGCGCGAAGTTAAAAAAACCAAACCTTATATATATATATATTTTAATCTAAAAAGAAAAACGAAACAAATGTTCTCAACAAGTATAATTTTGTTTATTCACTTTTTTATTTAGTAGTAATTAAACGATAAGTCTACGAACTTACAACCCTAAAATCAGAGGTTCGATTTCCCTTAGTAGACACAGTAGATAGCCCGATGTGGTTTTGCTATAAGAAAACACATCCACACACTATTCGTTTTACTTAATTTATTTTTATAATATCGATTTACTCTTGACGAAACTAAGTATTTATATTTCAATATGTTTTAACAAAACTTTCACAGTTATATTTGATAATAACTTTTTCTTTCTTGAAAGTACATCAGAAAAAAGTGGAAATAAAGCATATCAAAAACTTATGCTATATCATATCCTGGTTTAGTAGTGTATTCTATATCATATCCTGGTTTAATACTGTATTCTATATCATATCCTGGTTTAGTAGTATTGTATTCAGTACTGTCCTCTATATCATATCCTGGTTTAGTACTGTATTCTATATCATATCCTGGTTTAGTACTGTATTCTATATCATATCTTGGTTTAGTACTGTATTCTATATCATATCCTGGTTTAGTGCTGTATTCTGTATCATATCCTGGTTTAGTGCTGTATTCTATATCATATCCTGGTTTAGTACTGTATTCTATATCATATCCTAGTTTAGTACTGTATTCTATATCATATCCTGGTTTAGTACTGTATTCTATATCATATCCTGGTTTAGTGCTGTATTTCTATATCATATCCTGGTTTAATGCTGTATTCTATATCATATCCTGGCTTAGTGCTGTATTCTATATCATATCCTGGCTTAGTGCTGTATTCTATATCATATCCTGGTTTAGTACTGTATTCTACATCATATCCGGGTTTAGTGCTGTATTATATATCATATCCTGGCTTAGTGCTGTATTCTATATTCGTATCCTGGTTTAGTACTGTACTCTATCTCATATCCTGGTTTAGTACTGTATTCTATATCATATCCTGGTTTAGTGCTGTATTCTATATCGTATCCTGGTTTAGTGCTGTATTCTGTATCATATCCTGGTTTGGTGCTGTGTTCTATATCATATCCGGGTTTAGTGCTGTATTCTATATCATATCCGGGTTTAGTACTGTATTCTATATCATATCCTGATTTAGTACTGTTTTTGTTTGGAGTTAAGCACAAAACTACACAAAGGGCTCTCTGGACTCTGTTTATCAGGGGTATTGAAACCCGTTTTCTAGTTGTGTGAGTTTGCCGCTATGTCACTGGTGGACTAGTGCCGTTTTATTGGATGTTTGTTTACTTGTATACAGTCGTATGCTGTTCTTTATTATTTTATTTTCGGAATGTTATTTGCAGATAGCACAACAAATCGAAGGTATATTTTCTCAGTTTACCAATCTATGTAAGTTGCAATATGTCAAGTAAACTGATCGTTTTTCTCTTCCCATCAAAAAAACAAACCCAACAACAACAAAAGACGATAACATCGTTAATGGAGTAACTACACTGAAAAAGATGTTGAATGATGTCGGTGGTTGGCCGCTGCTATCCAAAAATTGGACAAGTGCCCTTTACGACTGGGTCCACCCAACAGCTTGGATGATTCGTCAACTTGGAACTGTGCCTTTTATATCCTTCACTATAGCTCCCGACTTCAGAAATACTTCAACAAATGTCATTTATGTTAGTTTGATTTATCATGTATTACAGTAGGATGGGAAACTTGATAAAGTACTGTAGAAGTTAGGTTAACTGAAATACTGGGTAGGGATAATGCTGCCAGGCTACAGAACCGAACATTGGTTATAATAATAAATATATATATTATAATTTTATATACACTGAACAAAAATTCTTGGAAAAACCTAAAATATTTTGTTGAGGCATAACTGTATATTTAACATTTTTTATGTTAATGAGATTTTAAGTTAATATGTGTTCAATATTTTCATATTTCAAAACAAAAATTGGAATGTCCATTTTATGAAACTTAAGAACATTTTAAATACAATACTATCAAAACTATTCGAATGTTCTTCTGAACACAATAGAAAATAATCGGTACAAACAAACTGTAAGTGAAAAAAATCTATGATTATTAATATCCATCCTTATTGCGTTAATAAGATAGTTAAAGTTTATTGTGAACACGTTTATCGGACGTGTAGAAATTTTTAATTTGTTATTGCTTTCAAAGAATTATTTAGTATGCTTGAAGTGCTGTTAATTTTTATGACTGGTTAATAATACAAGATATCTGAAATTAACAGCAGATACAAGAAAAAGATCGTTTCTTGATAATTTAATTATACGTAAAATATTATAAGAGATTAAAATTATCTACAAAATTTCATTAAATAACTTGTTTCCAAATATACGTAACTTGGAATATTTTTTCAGCTAGGAAATCCTGGGATTCAGAGATCGTTAATTACTCAAGAGCGTCAACATAGGGATCTCATCCAAAATATTACTAAACAGATTCAACAGCGGGAAAATAAGGATGAAGTGGATCTAGAAGAAAATGATATCGCCGGCATCTTTGAAGTGGAGAAAACAATTAAACAGGTAAAACACTAACAATAGAGAGAACCAAAATACTGTTGCTTGTGAACCGTCGGTAGAGTATGATTCAGTATTTCGCAAATAATAGACCTTTTCTTTTGCATATGTTTATATAATTTGAACATTCCAAAACAGGTGAAAAATTAACTATAACTTAAATTGTACCTTGTATTCTGATGCCACTGATCATTGCATTGCGTATCGTTTTGAGTTATATGTGGTTCTGTTGACTGTGAAATATAGGTATCTTGTACTACCTTGTCACCTATTGAACGGTTTGGCATGGCATTTCTATCATGCTTTTAAACGAAATTCAGTGGGTATACATACAAAGAAACAGCATTAAGACAGACTGATTGATGGTCGCTAAGTGTATGCAGGGTGTCAAAACGGTGTAATTTACGAGAGTTTGAAAACAGTTAAATTGCAGGTTATTTTCTGTGTGTAGCATCGATACCTGAAACAGATGCAATGCTTGGTCTTTGTGATACCTCTGAATGAGTTTATTACAAAATATGGGAACATGGTAGTACATATCATAAAAAACTAACTAACTAATTTTGCGTGTAATGTAATGTCGTATGGAGAACAACGTGGTTAGCTCCTCACGATTTTTGGTGTTCCATCTATCATGATTCTGTTTCAGGGATTTAGTGATTTTACTCTTTTATTTTTACAACGATTTTAACATGCGTATTTGATATCAAATCATACTTGCGGAGAAGGAAAACATTTCCTAAAGATTATCGTATTCTAATGAGGGATCAATCATACAAAGTGTAAGTGGCTTCAGGAGTCTTACCATGATAACTAAGGCCCCTTTCACCCTTAAGTTTAGCAATGTCTATTACTTTCTTAAACACATCTGGCTGTTTCGAACTCGTGTTTTGTACTTAGGCTTTTGGATAATGACGTGTAGATGTTACATACTTTACCTGGTAATAAATGCAACTAAATTCATTAGTTGTTTTATTGGAGGTTTCATACAGATTAGACCATTGGTTTGTTTTGAATTTCACGCAAAGCTACTTGAAGACTATCTGCGCTAGCCGTCCCTAATTTAGCAGTGTAAGATTAACAGGAAGGCAGCTAGTTATCACCACCCACCGCCAACTCTTGGGCTACTCTTTTACCAACAAATAGTGGGATTGACTGTCATATTATAACGCTCCACAGCTGAAAGGATGAGTATGTTTAGTGTGACCGGGATTCGAACCCGAGACCCTCAGATTACGAGTCGAGCGCCTTAACCACCTGGCCATGCCGGGCTTATTTGCTCTGTTATTAGTTCTTGCGAGGATACCAGCATTGTGTTGAATAAAAATATTGAAATAACTGTATAAAACGAAGAAAGGATGTGAGATTGTCCATCTTCTATCTGAGAGTGAAGAAAGATGCAACACTAAATTAAATTCGTATATGAGATAAGCTTTTGTTTTATCAAGAATTTCTTATCTGGATTGCACTCCACTGGTTTTCACAGAAACTCTTTTAAATGTTTACATAAAATACATATTTTGAGTCGAGTAACTTACTAATGAAGACATAAGGTATTAGGAAACAAACGTTGTTCGACGAATAAATTAGTACAAACACGAAATATTTTAATTTGACAATTCTGTATTTGTAAGCATTGCAGGATAAACAAGGGGGATTTACTTGGTTTTCATATCAAACAAAACCTACTTCAGCTTTTCTCTAAGAGGTCGCTAGTTCTTACTGATAATCCTATAACATAAAAAAATGTATTGCTTTCCTTATCTACAACACAATGTTATCTTTTACAAGTGTGTAGTACAAAGTGATCTACAAACCTTAATTTCATGTTGTCACTGTTAACTTAATTCAGTTTTAGTTTCGAGGACGAAGTGGCATCAACTTGCACTGTATACTTTTTTCCTTATTTCATTCCCATATATATATATTTCAATATTTCAATAATCGTTCTCTTCAGAACTATGGAACTGATTTCGCACAAAACCTTTGCAGCATGAAGTTAGAGCAACACACATACGCCGTTTTTTTATTTTTTGCAAATTGATTAGTAAAACTATTTAGGCTGTTAAGGTCGATAAACAAAGAAAAACAAGTTTAATGTTTTTCAGATATACACAGTTAAGTCAATCACTTAGTGAACTAAATGGTTATTATACTTTAACAAGTTTGAGGCATATCCGAAAAATTTATTTTAATTAATAATAATTTATATGATAATAACCATATTATCAATATTTCTGGAAGTCACCAGGAAATGTACTGTTGCTCAGTACGCCTGTTTGTTCCTTGATGAGGCAGGACAAACTCCAAAAGAAAATTATTGGGCCTCCTCTACAAAGAATAGGTCTCAAACACACTGGCCCACTTCAAAAGAAAGTGAGAGGTCATTAATACATACAGGCCAGTTTAAGATATTTTATTAAGTGGGCAAAAGCTTTTGCATTGATTGATACATTAGCACAATCTTTCGCTGACGTGTTAGCAAAGAACTTGGAAAGTAGAACTGGAAGAAATTCACATGTACCAGGTTTCCAATTTCAACAGCAAAGTGTTTGCTGACGTACTTTAAAGGTTAGGTGTAGTGAACCTTTACACTTCACCTTATCATCCCAGATCTGATGGTTTAACAGAATGGGTAATAGACTCTCATGAGACAGGAGTCTAGCAGCTTTTGTGGTCTATTATGTACGTATCTATGTGTGTGTATATCTGGAAGTACTTATGGAATCAGAGGACAAAGTAAGTATATAATCCATATTACACACGATAGAATAATATTTATGTGTATAATGAAGTGTTGCTTAATGCAGTGCTATGCTGACACGACATAATGTAATTCAGTGTCAGACAAGTACTTTGCAAGAGTCAAACCAGCATAAGACCTACATAAGTATTGGAAATGATTCGATTTTAGAGTTTGAAACTTTTGGTGAAGATGTTGGCTGCTGAAAAGGAAATTACGCATAGCAAGCATCTATAAGTCGAAGCTTTAAGACTATTATCAACAGTCCAACTTCAAGTTTTACCCAGTGCTATATGCAAGGCTCTAAACAGAGTTCTCGAAACTAGAATAGTAATAGTCGAAGAAAAACTCAAACTGCCAACAAGTAATGTAAAGTTCCTTGAGTATCTTTTCTGTGCGTGAAGCGACCATTCAGTAAAGATCTTGCTACAAGTGCAAGTGCTAACCGTTTTGTCAAAAGCATTAAGATGTAAGTTAGCCAAACATGGCCTTGGTGGGCTTGAAACTGCTAGAAAACCTTTACTGAGAAAAGACAACAGAAATAAAGCAGCAGGATATTTTAAACCTGTAAAACAGTGCTCTTTATGAACAATTGCTGTGTGGCAATAATCAATGGCACACTGATTTTCGATAGCAGACTGGACAACAGTGTAACAGTCAGTGTATAATGGCTACAGTGAAGCATGAAAATGGATAAATACAACTGTGGGGCTGTATATGAGCCAGAAATGTACGAAAGCATCCTGGCTGCTGACAGATACAGCTAAGTTCTGATTCGCTATGCCACTCCCTCGGGAATGCATTTTATCAATGTGACGATGACACCAAACATAAACTCAATGGAACACCTACTTGGATTGTAAGGAGGCTGATGGAATATTCACAATAATGTCGTAGTCTTCACAAAGTCTTATATGAACATCATCGAGGCCGTGTGGTTGCGAATAACGTTGTATGGTAATCAAACGACTTGGATGAATTGTGGAAAGTGTTACAGCATATTTAGAACCACATTATATAGTCATATATATACAAATCAGAAGACTCGTCACATATCAAATATTCATTGTTTTTTGCACATTTTCTGTAATAATGCAATGTATTTATGTTTGTGCATATTTGCTTTATATATTCTCCTTACAAACTCACTTTGTCCTCTGTGTTCATATTTACTTGCAATACTATATCTATATTATTCCCTCTCTTATTTTGTGTGTGTAATGATGTTACCTCTCTTTTTCACAACTGCACAATTGTATGTGAAAGAACAGGAATTTAAATTAACTTTTAAATATATGTAATTCGTTTGTGTTTCTTTCCTTTTGTTCCATTTTCATACATATTGTTTGTATGATTAGTACACCCTTACCCAGTCTTCACAGAATGGATCGAAAATATAAATGTTTTCGTCTTTATTAATAATGCATTTTTTCTGTTAAAGGTTTTTCATGCTAATTTATTACTATTATCGTGTGATGTCTGGCATGATGTATTAAACCTTTTATTTTTAAAGGATATCTCTGTTAAATTTCTCCCTCCACAACTGTTACTTTTTTGTATTTAACTTTCAATTATAT
Organism: Tachypleus tridentatus; assembly: GCF_004210375.1. NCBI lineage: Eukaryota > Metazoa > Arthropoda > Merostomata > Xiphosura > Limulidae > Tachypleus > Tachypleus tridentatus. The sequence continues at coordinate 63,264,625 of NC_134835.1, forward strand.
AATTTGTTAGACTACGCCCACCTCCATTCTAAAAGGGATAACTATTCTCTATAAGTAACTCATTGCTGTAGAATAATTTTGGTATTTTTTTAGAGTGTACTTGAACATACTTCTTTTCTATGTCAAAAGGTATTAATATGTTCTTTGTTAAAGGGACATTAACTATGTTCTATATTAAAGGGTTTATTTTTATGTGATAAGCGTGTGTGTATATTAAAGTTTCATTTTTGTAAAGTTTTATTCATTACAAGAGCTTTGATTTTATAGTACTATGTTTACAAGGGTTTTTCTTTTGATCATTTTAACGTATATTACATCTCAGTTGTGCTGCTCAATTGTAAAAGGTTTTCTTTCTATCGTTATTATCATTTAATGATGTATTGTATTTCATTTAATATTTACTTAAATTAATGTTTCACGTTGTAATGTATTATGCTACCTTTCAAAACATAATAAAAAGTTTTATCTTCTAGTTGAGTATAGTTCTTTATTAAAGGGTTGAGTTATCCATCTGGTATGTAACTACTCTTAAGAACAAAGTAGAATCAAAGTATTTTTTTACTATGGCGCAAGTAGTTATTGGGTTTAATTTTAATTTTCAGCCTGAGGTCATGCTCAGAGGTGATGGGAAAAGTTGATATGCAGGCATATCATATATTTTTCACAACTGTAATAATACAGGAATTTTTGTTTCGTTTTGGTTTAAACAAATGGTCCAGAACAAACCATTGACATCATTTTCTTCTATTTACCTTTTGTTTCTTTGTTCCCTGTAGCAGATAATATCTACTTTTCGTGTGGATAGGGTGAATGACTTTACTAGCTGAGTGGATGATGTTTGTATGTTACAGATGACAAATGATGTGAGAGAATGAGCAGTCAGGTGATGATGCTATGGCAAAGAATGGAAACAATGTTTCTTTTACAATTAGAATCTTTGTACTGGAGACAATTTTACATGGTACTTATTGGGTTCAGTTCGAAATATTAAGGTGATTTGCGAATACCACATGTCTGTAACATGTGAAAAAAGTTTGAATTTTCTATGACGCTCTGATTTGGAGCATACTAAATCCAATCGAGATTGTATGCTAATTCTATCCTACGTGTTGTTTTCTGTTGCATAATTCGCTTAAGAAAGCTATATAATGTTCCTTGTAACATTTGTATTGTGTCCTACGATCCCTTGTGTACATATATTTGCCACATAGAAATGAGATGCTTCAGATACTAATGATGCAAAGTTTTGGTTGATCAGTTACACATTAAATGTGTAATGTGCAGGGGCGTAGATCCTGGGGAGATGGGGATACTTCCCCCTTTCATTTTAGGTGGGGGATGGTGCATACAATCATCCCCTCACAGTTTAGTCTGTTGAATTGTTTTATTGCATCATAGGCCTACAAATTGTGTGTTTGTTCTTGTAATTCTCGTGTTTTTACCAATCGAATTACATAATTAGGCCTAGATGTAGGCTTTTTCAGTAGCCGAAATGTACATCTTTAATATAGGCGTGCTTCTAAGCTTTTCAATTTAAACGATAGCTCGTAAGTATCAGTCAGTAGGCCTAAGTATACATGCAAGGCTTGCAAGCACTATCACAGAATCTACCTACGTCTTGTATGTAGTATAAGATTAAGTAAAATTTTCATCACAACAGATTGAACAGAGCATGAAATTCGAAAATATTACTCCCAAGCATAAACTCCTGTGATCTAGATCTGGCAGGCCATTTGTAGCTTGTAGCTGCATCAATCTTATGTGTATATTGTGCGGTTTTCCTACGCCATTTGTTCTTATGTATGTCTAGCCGGTTTTATTGTCGAACGCCTTTCTCTCCTTGGCTGCCGAATCCGCTGACCATAGTGTACGTTTAGTGTATAGTTAACGACAGGTTCAGGCCGCTCGGATCCAGACGCGCCCTACATCACCCCCCTCCGCTCCCTTTAGTCTGAGCCTCGATTTTACAACAGGGCTCATTATACCTGTGTTTGTGGCCCTCATTAACCCATGAAATTTCAGATTATCACCGCCCTCTAATAAAGTGCTGGTACTTTAGGGTAAAAGAACAATATATTCTCTTATCATAGATAGTAAAAATATTGTATTTTCTTGTATAATTAGAACACAAAAGGAGCGATTTCAACGACCTGAAGCCTCTACTTGAATTGTATTGCTAGTTTTTGTTTAGGTGTTTTTATTTAATAGACGTGCTTATAGACATCACAACGTGTTTGCCTTTGATGAACTTTAACAGTAATATAATATATTTAGGATTGTTTAAGTATTTTTCGAGAAACTTGCAATTACTTGTGTTGTAACTAGCACACGTTATTGTCCCAGCGATGCCCAGGCGGTCAGTCGGCTCGGTAGTCACTGTGAGGTTCGCGCGTTCGACTTAAATACATTGTACAGTTCAGTCCTACTTCCATTCTGTTCTATTTTCGATCGTTGTACGTTAGAGTTTTCAATAAAGACTGTATTTTAGCCTGTTGAGTCATCTGGGAAACAGATTCCAATTACGACAACCGAGCGTCTGAAACTTTCCGATATTATACAGTTCTGCAAGCCAGTTGCTAGTACTACAAGAGACAATGCAGATGCAGGTAATTCACTGGTCAACAAAGTTTTTGTTGCATTTATATCAAAAACTTGGTATTACATAATTTCTTGCCCTGATTTCAGATCTGAAGTTAGTTTTTTCCTCAGTGCTCTACTTTTTTGCAATCAAGGTATTTAAAAATCTCAAAATTTCGTCATCATCACATTGACGTCGTAGTCTATCATGAAAAATATGTGATAAAATATGTTATAAAACTCTTTAATATAGCTGGGTAATAAAAAAGGAAATGCAAGATAGTATAAATGTATTAAAGTTATTTATATAAATTCAATTTTATATCAAGTTATAATTCAATTTATTTATATAAAACTGATTAGTAGATAAGACATTTGCTACTATGAGGAGGCAAAGCTCAATTGCAGTCTACTCAGGCATAAATTTCCGCTTGTAGCTCTTGCGTTTGTGGACTGTCTCAGGGCATTCTCGTTTAATGCTCCAGCAGTAATCTGCCATCATATGTTTGTCCCATCTCCCTTGGTGACGCTCTTCCATGGTCTTGAGGTCCTAATGGAACCGCTTGACTTGCTCATCACTTACAGCTCCTGGGTTCTCAGGGAATCTATCAAGATGACTGTACAGGTAATGGAGTTTGACACTCATGTTACATCCAAGATCGCGAAAAGCTGACAACATATTCGCTACAAGGGTGTCATAGTTGTCAGCTTTTTTATTGCCGAGAAAGTTTGCCATCACCGCCACAAATGAAAGCCATGCAGTCCTTTCCTTGTCGTTCATCTTTCTGGCAAATTCTTGATCACGCACAAGTGCACGAATCTGTGGTCCATCAAAAACACCTGCCTTGATCTTCTCGAAGGACAAACCAGGTAGCACAGAAAATATGTGTTGGAAGCATTCACCGTCAGTATTCAACGCCTTCATAAACTGTTTCATCAAGCCCAGCTTGATATGGAGAGGAGGAAATATGATCTTTTCTCGACTGACAATTGGATCGTTGACAATATTTGGCATACTCGCCTTCAGAGTCTCACGTATGGGCCACTCCTTCTGGTTCCAGTGCTTTTCTCGAGCTCGGCTGTCCCACATGCAAAGATAGCAGGGGTACTTTGTAAATCCTCTTTTGTTGACCTAGGAGGAAATTAACCATTTTGAGGTCCACACAAATTGTCCAGTTGTGCTCGTGGTATTTTAGTAGGTCAATCACAGTCTTAATGTCATTATATTCCTCTCGTAAATACACAGAGTGTCCAATTGGAACAGCTGCATAGACATTGTCATTATGAAGTAGAACGCACTTCAAACTTTGCTTAGAACAATCTAGAAATAATTGCCAGTCATTTGGATGGTATATTGGCATCCCTAATTCCTGGAGAAGACCTGAGATATTATGACAATAAACAAACATATTGTAAAAAATGGCACAAAAGCCTGCTCCCGATTTTAGAAGTATGACACTTTAGTTGTATGGCTCAGCTGATTCTTTTCTTGCATCCTGGAAGCTAACACTTCAGCTGCATTTTTGGAGAGACCCAAATCACGCACAAGGTCATTCAACTCTGGCTGGCTAAACTGTTGAGGAGTTAATGACTGTGGGGTCTCATAAGAAGGATCGCCAGATTCTGAAAGTATTTTTTGAGTTTCATCAGCAGTCTCTTGCTCTTGGTCAGGTCACCCCACATCTTCAGATGGAAGATATCCTTAAAAAACTGGGATTGGGAGCTCATCAGAGTGCAGAGCAGGTCGGATTGCTGAGGGAATAGTAGGATATGAGATTTTGTGTCTGTTTTTCTTGCCAATGCCCTTTGTATTGACCAGACAAAATAGCAGTCAGTTGTGTGGTCCATCGGTTCTTGCCAGGTCATGGGAATTCCGAAAGGTAAACCCTTACGTTTCCTTTTGTCCAGTCACGCAGCATTTCCTCGCAGTTATGACACACAATATGTGAAGCCCATTTCATGTCTTGGTCACCAAGAGCAGCAAGTCCAAAGTACGCTTTATAAGCACGCCCTCACAAACGATGTTATATTACGCCTTTGACGAATAAGCGTGAAGCATCCACAAATACAACAGAAAGCGTCCGGCTGTTCTCACATTGACGTCTCCTTGTAGCCATGATCAGATCTGAAACAAAATCAAAACAATTTTAATATCTCTGTTAATAACATAAACGTGTAAGTAATTAATTTGACCACAAAATCTAAACAATTTTAATATCTCTGTTGATAACATAAACGTGTGAGTAATTAACACGTTTCCTGCGATGGGACCCACCGGTGTCCCACTATTGTCTTACCTTTAACTAAGTTGCAGGCTAGAGACAAGTGTAATGACAACCTCACGTTATCATAGCTCATGCAGCACTGAAGCTGTCAGATGTACAAGAACATCGCAGCAGTTGCCGGTTTGCCAATATAGGCATCGCAGGAAACGTGTTAATTTGACCACAAACGGCTAGAATGAAAACTTAAAATTGCATTAAAACTAGAGCATGTAGAGCTGAACCGTTTCATATTTGAATTTAGCAGGTCACAAAGGGTAAGAATGAGTAAAAAAAATCTTATGCAACTGAGATTTCGAAAAATTTGTTGACCTGTGTATAATCCAACAACCTCAAGTAGGAATAGAAACTTGCCATACAGAGGGAAATACCATGTTCATCAGAGAACGAGTCTGAAAATGCTTGTGCAACTATTGCACATCATGAACCACCAGATAGTTGTGAAACAAGTTTGTAGTAATGAAATATCTGACACTCCACAGATACAGTGTGGAAAAGCCATATCATCCAGACGCACAACTAATACCACGACAGAAAGCAAAACTTCAAAATATCAACC
>NC_134835.1:63270542-63313118 GCF_004210375.1 Tachypleus tridentatus
ATTCTCTTAATATCATGATTTATCACGCGGGGACTCGCCATCCAGCAAGACCATGAGTTCAAGTATAAACCAAATATTGTGAAATGATATCTTAACAGCAAAGAGGCTGAGGAAAAACTCACAACCAAAGCCCATCTTGCACATAGTTTTGATATGAAAATTTCTTGAGGTTGCATGGACTTATACATGAACTAAAAGTATTAGAAGGCGACTATATAATTTGGCTGATTAGCGACGAGTAAAATATGATTTTTCAACATTATTTCACAATTCTACCTTGATAAATTCTATGTTCCTATTAAAACAAGCGCTCACACATAAAATAGTTATGTTTTTCTCGTGAATGTTTGGTAATAAGGTTTTGTACCACTTGTACTCAGTTGCCATTACTTGTTATTTATAATTCCTGTTTATGTATCAACTGTGTGATTCCATAATTATTATCAGTATCAGTCTACACTGCATTATCCATTGTCGACGACGTGTTTCACTCAATCCAGACCTGATGAGATACAACAAACACACACCATAATACTGGCTTCTGTATTGGTTGGAATACACTTATTACTCATTATTTTAACTCTTGAAAAAAAAACCCTAAAGGGTTTTTAAAAAATGAAACATTTAAAAATATAATAGGCCTAATACTGATGATTCATGATAATAATAATTATAGAGGAAAACAAGTATTCTTCTAGATTTTGTTAATGATGGTTTAAGAGTGACAGCAATTACTTCTATAAGTTTCATTAATGAAAAGATATGAGATTAGGGCAGAGGTATCCTATAGCAATAAAAATGTTTATACATTTCTTTGATTAAAAACTGCGAGGATGATGTAGTATATACAAAAACATCAAACATTATTACTGTGTAATTGTAAACATTTGTTTGATGAACACTATAACTTCGATGGATTGAATTAATAGGCCAGATCTGTAACCTGGAAAATAAGAATTTTACCATTAAGAATTGTCGATGAAACTTCACTCTTTATCATAGTGCTCCCTTCTCTTCTTGAAGGAATAAAACAAAGACGATTACTTGTCTGTCATATAAAGGATATCCAATAATATACAATAATAACAACTACCACAGTATTGTAGTGATTCAATATTAATCGATGTGTAAAATATAGAAAAGTAATTCCATAGTTTGGGAAGTCAAATATGTATTTAAATGTTTACTAAGGTTTTACAACAAAATATCAGAAGAACAAATAACCAAGTTATTCATAATTATTATTGACATTTAGGTAAATTACTCATTTCAGAATTGATTACATTTCTTGAATTCAAAAACTTAAACTCAGGTAGTATTTAACTATGCAATTATTGAATAACTTTTGTTTAGTCACTTCTACCTTTATTTGAATTTTGTTTTGTTAAATATTGATTTGTTTCATTTTAGAATTTATATGAATGGATTATGAGACTGCAGTATTTTATTTAGTATCTAGAAACACCCTGAGAACTGTACTTAAACTTTAGAAAAGGTAAATTAATGATGTGTAAGAATTTTATTGCTTAATTTAGGAAGGTTATTTTGTGAGTTTTTACGTTAGCGAGATCTGTGTCCTTCGCTAAAAAAACAAGAAATTGTTTAATACTACAAAAATTATCGAAATTTGGAGAAGCTTCCGACATAAATATATTCATAGAAACTGATATTAAACTTACACATTTCGATTACTTTGAAATATTCACAAGTATATCATTTTAGGCCTATCAATAAAGATGATATGTAATATATATCAAAGACGCATAGCAAACGATAATTGTCCAAAACGTCCATTTAAGACCACTATTGTGTATTGTAATAGTAGCTCATGTGTGAAAATAATAAATGAAAATAATTCCCGTACTTGTTAATATTAGTTCATAATAAGCACTGTTTAAAAATTTATTTGTTACAGAATGATGAAACGAAGAAACAACTTAAATACAAACATTACCTGCTTTCGTAACGTGCTGCAAGAAGACACAAGCCAGTAGTAAATGTTCAAACAGAAATCTTTTAGGCATAGTTTAGAACTGAATACTGAGACCTTTACCTAAGAATGAAATTGTGTGGTGTGTTTTGAGTCCACTCTTGGTGTACGTTTCAGCCAATAAAACAATACAAATGGAAATGTACGTTATCATATCACCCCTAGCAAACCTCTTCAGTAAGACAGTGTATGCATTGATACGAAACATGAGAGTTATACGTCAAACTAGTGAATATGTTGACTGGCTCATAAAAATATTTTCTGTTTGTTCGTAATTATTTATTAGAATATCGTAAAGATTATCTATCAGCTGTAGTTTGCTGAAAGATGTGTTAATACTGTATATTAGAAGCATGAAACAGAACTTAAGAATAACTCTTGTCTGAAAAAAAACTGAGTTAGGAAAATTAATCTTTCTTTTTATACGTCATTCAAAACGCTCTTGTTTGATAAAAGAAAGTTCTTCATAGTTGTAAATGTTGGAAATAAAGTAGTTGACTTGTCAAACATCGTAAAGAGAAGAAGCGATTTAATAATTATCACTTTCAAAGTCCACAAGGCTTATCTTCATCTCACCTCATATTTAAAAAAAAAAGGTTTAAAAAATGGAACCACACAGCATGTTCCACTCTCTCTATATATAAAATCGTTTTGTTACAGAGATCTCACCATAAATCTATAGGAAAATTGGTTCACCACACGTGCATTCCTTTGTATTTATAAAAAATTAGGTTACCATATACATTAATCTCAATGTCAACAAAAAACGGGTCCACTAAACACATACACATTTCACCATATATCTATATAAAAAATGCGTTTACCACACATATTCGCCACAACATTTGTAAATAAATGGGTTAACCATATATATTCCACACTATTCCTATGAAATTGGGCCCATCACATACAGTCAGAAAAATATCTAAAAAAAATGGATTAATCGCATATATTTTACACAATATCTATGCAAAAATAGGTTCGTTAAACATCTTTCATCCTTTACCTATAAATACAGTTTGTTTACCACACACACTCCATCCTCTAACTATGAAAATAAATGAAAAAGAAACGAGCACACTACACATTCCATTTTATATCTATAGAAATGTGTGCATTGATATTCCACCTAATATCTGAAGAAAAAATTGGTTTACTATATATATATTGTTTTGAATTTCGCGCAAAGCTACACGAGGGCTATCTGCACTAGCTGTCCCTAATTTAGCAGTGTAAGACTAGAGGGAAGGCAGCTAGTCATCACCACTCACCGCCAACTCTTGAGCTACTCTTTTACCAACGAATAGTGGGATTGACCGTCCCATTATAACGCCCTCACGGCTGAAAGGGCGAGCATGTTTGATGTGACAGAGATTCGAACCCGCGACCTTCGGATTACGAGTCGAGTGTCTTAACAATCTGGTCATGTCAGGCCTGAGTTACAGGAAAGGGGTTTAACATAACAATAGGCAGTTTCTCATTTAGAGATTAAAGCAACCATTTACGTAATAAAGTGAGTAGTGCATTCTGAGAACAAAGTGGGCAGATATGTAAATAGACTGATATGAAATACTTGGAATTGATGATAACGAAGTTCAAAATAAATGTTATATACTTTTGTTTTGCGATACAACATTGTCTCAAGTGAACTCATGTGATTTCGTACATTGTACATTTTCTATGGATTAATGGCTAGCACAATGAAAAATTATATTATAATAATATGAGACACGAAGCAGCACGAACTATCTAAACAACTCCGTTTGATTGATGAACTTTAACCTTTGGACTCCATTAGTGAACGGTTTTATAATTTCACCTCTAATTGCTTGACAGTTATTTTAAGGTGCGATACTGCTTAATCAGGGTAGTTGAAATATAAATACTAACTAATAAAGGTCTTAATGTCCTGTCTCTCTAAATATTAATGAAAAGTTTGATATTTCTACTGTAACTAACCTAAAAAAAGATTGAACAGCAAATTTAATATTATATTACAGGCTACAGCTTTCATAATTAATAAGGTTTTATTTTTAAAACAGGTACAATGTTCCGATCACTGTACGATCGTTCTCAAGTAAACCAGTTCTAATAGAAAAGAACGAAAGAATAGAATATAAGAAAGTTATTTAAATTATAGAATTGATAGCAGTTAGTTAATTCACGTGAATTGGTTGATTATTTACTTATGGCTAAACAGAAAAACAATTTAGAGTGAATGAATATAATATATATATATATATGGCTGATGGTATGCAAAATATTTTCCATAACATAAGGTATGTGTGGGAAAATAAGATATACAGAAATGTGACTGGGAACTTGTTAATTGTGGGATTGTTTGATTTTATTAATAAAGCTTCTCTGATATTTCTTATATTGATATCAGGTTCATGTTTTTGTTCAGTGACTTTCTGTTCAGAAAAAGAAACTTTTATCCATATGCTCCTGGACTTAGGAAAAGGGTTTTTGTTGTTATTTTAACTTGATCTTCCGGTTACGCCTTGTTTCACTTATATAAAATGCTCAAGAATTGTTACACTTCATTTTATACGTTTCTTAGTAGGATGAGTTCGTCATGCTTTTTTTTTTTTACATGTGCTTAATTTTTATTCCAGGGGCGAAAACAAATCTTGGCGTTAAGCTTATATATGAGGGGCCCGGCATGGCCAAGCGTGTTAAGGCGTTCAACTCGTAATCCGAATTCCGATCGCACCAAACATGCTCGCCCTTTCAGCCGTGGGGGCGTTATAATGTGACGGTCAATCTCACTATTCGTTGGTAAAAGAGTAGCCCAAGAGTTGGCGGTGGGTGGTGATGACTAGCTGCCTTCCCTCTAGCTTTACAATGCTAAATTAGGGACGGCTAGCGCAGATAGCCCTCGAATAGCTTTGAGCAAAATTCAAAAACAAACAAACTTACATGTTAGTGCTAGCATTTTCGAAGTTTCTGACAGAAGTATGTTAATATTTTCTGTATATAGGATAGTGTAAACGATTAGGTTTTCTTTGTTTTGGGAAGCGTTTAAGTTTGTTTGTTTACTAAATGTCTCTTGTCTGTGTTTTATAAGTTCGTTAATAGTGTTGGTAAGTACTTTAGTAGGGAACTGAATGACGTTAGTAAATAAAGCATTGAGTTAAGTGCATAATTTCATCGATGTTTCCTGTTGTGCGTGTGGTATACGTTAAGAGGCTTTTTTAGTGTCCTGCTTATGGTGGATTACATGATTAGAAAACCAGTTTATGTAGTTTCCACTGAATTTGTTTGTTGGTTTGTTTTTTTACATAGGTGAGACAGGACCTAACTTAAAGATCAGATTAGTTAAAAGGACATGAAGAAGCCTAATTCATGAGCGCATAAAAACATTTTTTTTTTTCTGAACATAACGTTACACTACTAAAACATGAACCTGATATCAATGTAAGAAATATCAGAGAAGCTTTATTAATTATGAGATTGATTTATTTTATTGGCAGGTTTTTTTATTATTTATGGCTGAGCAGAAAAAAACTAAAAAGTGAACAAATATAAAGAAACTTACAGAATATGTTATGCAAAGTATTTCCATAATATTAGGAGGTCTAGGAAAATAAATAAATAAAAACTGCTAATTCATTAGAATTGATGCCTACTTGCATTATTATTTACTATGAATTATATAATTTAAAAGCACAGTTAGACTGTTTGAATGTTGATTTAAATACTAAACGTTCTTAACCGGTAAAACCGGTGTACTTTAAAATAATCGAACCAGTAATCGAAACGTCGTACCCGGAAAAATAAATCTTACTTACTGTAAAAGTTGTAGCTTGTTATATCTATATAATTAATGAGTGAGTAAACTCCAGTCGAAACTATTAATAAATGTATTTAATGCCTGACCAACGTTGGTGTCAATATTTCCTTCAAATTACACGAGATTATTGTATGCAAGCATAATTTGAATATTGTAATAAAAACGCCATAAGTCAAAGATGCCTTTATGAATTATTGAATTGAAAAATAATGTATCATACTTTCGATATACTTTTGTTACTGATGTACATGTATAAAATGTATACCTCAATATGCTAAAAAATAACTTGTCTGCTCTAGAATGTCATTGGTAAGTTGTTTTCAAAACCCTACTAAAATACTCAATAGCTAAATATTTGGTATACAGGAATACCATTTGTTTTATACATTCTTATTTTAGTGTAGATTTTTTATCATTTATTCTAAGTATGTACGGGTTTCACATAACTCTTGATTAAGAAAGACGTTTAAATGATTTTATTTTACCTACCTTTGTTCTTTGTCACTTGCTTGAGATAACACCTAGCGCCCCCAGTAGCAAAGCTGCACGTTTGTAAGATTATGCCGCCAGAAACTGGGTTTTGTTACCTTTGGTAGGCAGAGCACAGATAGTCCTTTGTGTAGCTTTGTGTTTAACCTGTTTAACCACAAAACAAACACTTGGTCTGTCCATGATAGGTAAAGCTGTAAAGCTCAACCTGTCACGTGAAGGATGACAATACTGACCTTTAATTGTAGGTCAGGTGATTTTACGAGGTTAAAACTACCCTGATGTTTGAATAGGAATTACCAGTTACATGTGGTAGTTTCTTCGGACAAGTTTAATATTACCAATTCAACTAAGAAACGATAGAGAACATTGTAAGTTGGTCAGACTGTAAATAAGTCTTGAGTTAATATAACTAGCGTGATTAATTTACAATTTCAGTAAAGGTGAGCATCCATCGTGTATTAGATGAAGTACACACTCTTTTTTAAAATAAAAACTATTACAAAATCACTGAAATGAGGAATATTTAGAACTAATTCACAATAAATCCTGCCGAACCTCCCGTTATATAAGCGAAATTATAGAATAACATAATAATATGTCAACCACACACCTTTGCTATATCCAGAGCCGAAGAGCCCTCTCGCCTATTACCAAGGTTAATCAGACTCGCTGGGGTACGACAGACAAAGTGTTAACCGAATAGTCAAAGCGCTATTTATATGATCAGTTACTTGAACAACGACACTTTGGTGTTAACTAAATTACGTTGACAGAACCGTAATTATATTTAACATACCTAAATCATTTCATATCAGATTTGGACTTTATGATTTGTTTTTTTTTGTTTTTGAATTTCGCTCAAAGCTACTGGAGGGCTATCTGCGCTTGCCGTCCCTAATTTAGCAGTGTAAGACTAGAGGGAAGGCAGCTAATCATCACCACCCACCAACAATTCTTGAGCTACTCTTTTATCAACGAATAGTGGGATTGACCGTCAATTATAACGCCTGAAAGGGCGAGCATGTTTGGCGCGATGGGGATTCGAACCCGCGATTCTCGGATTACGAGTCGAATGCTTTAACCCATCTGGCCATGCCGGGCCTAACGTTATGATTTTTATTAACATCAGTTTATTTATATATTTTAACACCAGACTGATCACATATAATGCCAGTAATGTAATTTTAATTTCCTGGCCCCGCAAAAAATTATAAGGGATAATAGTCCCAACATAAACAAATAGATATAAGAACAAAATCAAATTGCTATATTTTCTAGATTCAGTTGGACCTCATGAGATACATGTATCAGTACAACCAACAATGTGTTCTCTACTGCACAGTAGTTACGTGACTGTATAACGAACATCTCCAATATACTCTTTTGGAAAACGGGTTTGGCCTGGCATGGCCTAGAGCGTTAAGGCGTGCGCTTCATAATCTGAGGGTCGCGGGTTCGCGCCCGAGTCGCGCTAAACATGCTCACCCTCCCAGCCGTGGGGGAGTTACAATGTGACGGTCAATCCCACTTTTCGTTGGTAAAAGAGTAGTCCAAGAGTTGGCGGTGGGTGGTGATAACTAGCTGCCTTCCCTCTAGTCTTACACTGCTAAATTAGGGACGGCTGGCACAGATAGCCCTCGAGTAGCTTTGGTTTTTTTGAATTTCGCACAAAGCTACGAAATTCCAAAACAAAACAAAACGGGTTTAAATGAAAATAACACAGCTATTCTGAGAGAAATAAGTTCCTCAGCCAACTGAACAGGGTGGAGGGCTTAAAAAAAATTCATCTTATGACAATGAAAATTGTATTGATCAGATGAAAGCTGAGATTTCCATCAAGGTGTAAAAAAAACTTACGGTTGATTTCTATATAATAGTAATTACTAATTACCCTAAAATTATTAATGTTATTATTATTTCGTAAACTAGCCAGGGAAAAAAAACACGTTAGAAGTTTATATTTTGCTTTAAATGTCGAATATTAAATACATTAAAAGGCATTTAAACAAATAACTCAGTATTATCAATAAAACACTCATATTTATTCATTTATTATTATTGGTAATTTCATTTAGTGTAAAGAAAGAATTGAAAGAAAAAAGATCTTGAGTGAAAATAGTAGAAACGTTTGGTTTCACACTAATCTTATTATTCATGTAATTAAAAAGATTCGTTCACCAACAGCTTCAAACATTTTTCAACAATTCTAGTAAATTAATGCTGCAAGTTCATAAAAACCTTTCTATGACAACATTACTCAAAAAATATCATTGTTTCACGCTGAACGAATTTCTGCACGAAATGTTTATTTTATCTGATAACACATTTGCATACTACAGCATACAACTGCAGTTTTATATTTATTCAAACTTGAATTTTGTTCTTAACATGTTTTAGTAATAAAGAGTAAAGGTTATCTTGTTACTTCTAAACATTAAATATTTTTCATTAAAAGAAAGCACACTACCTGGATATCAGCAAGAATAATAAAATCTTCAAAACTTTTAATAAAAGAAATATTTTCAATCTGAAGTTACAAATTATAAATTCCAATAAGTTATGATACACTATTTACAACTAGCAATTTATTATGCACAGTATAATTTCTTCAGTATTGCATTATTCTATTTATAGAAATAATAAACTCTTATTTGTCCCGCTGTAGCGCAGCAGCACGTCTGCGGATTCACATTGCTAGAAGTTGAGTTTCGTACCCGTGGTGGGCAGAGCACCGATAGCCGGTTGTGTAACATTGGGCTTAATTCCAAACAATAAATGAATTAAAATATCTTATTTTTTGCATAACAAAGTGTCTGCCTATGTTGTGCAACACAATATGTGGTTCCTCAGCTGTTTCCTCCAACTCTGTCGATAGAAGTGTCAGGAAATGCTCAACAAAAATTACTTATTGCTGTAAGTAATAAAGTGTAGCACAATCTACACATGGACACTACTGCTACTTTGTATGATATTAACACAGTTCGGTCAAACTCCTGAAATTCAAAAGTTATTGAAAGGTGAGCTATTTTGGCGGCGAAATGTGTTGTTGTTTTTTAAGTTACCAGACCAAACCCTTTATCGGAGTATTTGGGGAGGGGTAGGATCCTAAATGGATATCAGTGACATATCTCTTTATACCCACCCAATCTCCCAAGTTCAGGCTCATTGACTCGTAGACGCGGTGTTATGATTTACTGTTACTGTAATATTTCAATCATTCTATTATTGTCTATACATTTTGGAGAGATTAACTTTATTATTTCAGTATAAGGTTTGTTTTATTCGTTTCGAATTTCGAGCGAAACAGTGGTAAATTAGAAGGAAGGCGATTAGTCAACTACACCCATCGCCAACTCTTGGGCTACTCTTTTACCAATGAATAGTAGGATTGACCGTCACATTATAATGTACTTACGATTGAAAAGGCAACAAATTTGATAGCAGAGACTGAAGCATTTGCTTTTATTGTTAATTATGAAATAAAAACCCCAAAAGAGCCAATCCTGAAACAAACACAACTTTATCTTTCATAATTGTATCTGTTTTCTTTAGAATTGATTCAGAATTTTAAAAAAATGTATTACAACTGTGAATATTTTCGAGATCCGACGCCAATAAATAAAGTTCAAAAGGTACTTGAAAGTTAACGTCTAATTAATCACTACCGGTGATTGTTCTCGTTGCGAAAATGTATTACCTTTTAGCACACAAGGCGTAGCATTACATTAATAGCACTCAAGGCGTAGCATTACATTAATTCTAAAACTTAGCAGAGGAATAATACACGTATAAAAGTGTCACGTTAAAGTCTGGAAACTGCTAGGACTATAAGTAATGAAAATAACACTATCAATTTGTTTACGTTTTTATTATTACGATTTTAATTAGAGAAGTCTACCATATATGACATTGGTTACTGTAAGAAGTATTGAAATGGTTTAGCTCAAGGTTTCATTTTTTAACTCGTTTTTGAGCATGCGCAGAACTGCTCATTTATAAAAACGCAGTTATTTAATCTTGTCGACTTGTACCACCACCCGTAATGATTGTTTTCTTTATCGCAAGGAATTATTATCAAAAACATATCGGAGAATCAGAAATAGATTAAAAAAAGATATTAGTTTTATGTTTAATCTCAGCTAATACTGAACATAAGTGGTTGGTAATTGAAGTATTACATAATGTTGTTAAACAATTGTAGAAATGTTCAAACTGATGAGAATTCTGTCTAGTTATTACCTTTACGTATTAGAACAAAAAGAACGGCCTACATTCTATATTTCTGAAACGCAAATCCTTGATTTTAGTGCCAACTTAAAATATTTTCAACGATTTTGGAATAAATAAATGGCTGCTATTTGTTTTGAATTTCGCGCAAAGCTACACGAGGGCCATCTGCGCTAGCCGTCCCTAATTTAGCAGTGTAACACGAGAGGGAAGGCAGATAGTCATCACCACCCACCGCCAACTCTTGGACTACTCTTTTAACAACGAATGATGGGAATGACCGTCACATTATAATGCCCCCACGGCTGAATGGGGCGAGCATGTTTGGTGCGACCGGGATTCGAACCCGCGACCCTCGGATTACGACTCAGGTGCCTTAACTACCTGGCCATGCCGGGCCTAAATGGCTTCTACTTTGATTTATATATTTTTTTTCATAACTACAGTTTTGGCCAAAATGTTTGAATACTCTTCTATACTGATGTTATTGTTTACATTCATTGAGTAGTTCTGAGCAAATAACGCGCTATTAGTAACAGAGAAGATAGCGTATTATCGGACAAACATCTCTGTATAAGTTGTTGAGAGGATTTATTCGTAAAAACACACATACACACCTGTTCTCAACAAAAAGTGTGCATTTGATATAATCTTCTTCGAAAAAGATTAACGCCTTACTCAGGCAGTTTCTCTCATGGCTCGTCATATGTCAGAAGTTATATGGCATCAAATTTTTCGACTATCCAAAAATTATACAAAGCAAACGGACATTGCTAGAGCAGTAGGGTACCCCCAATGCACTGTATCCAGAATCCTGAAACGTAATCGGTCTAAAGGACACTTTGTTCCAGGAATATCTTCTGGTGGACCCCAAAAAGCTGCTGTCCCAGATGACTATGTTTTGATGAGGTAAAACGTCAAGATCTAAAGAAGTCTTTCAAAACCTTACGACAGGTATGTCATGAACGCATTAATTCCAGGATACCTAGAAAAATGCTGATCAAACCAGGTTATTTTGCAAGAATGGCTTTCTGCAAACAGTAATAACCAGAATTCACCATTGTCACCATGTTACTTGGGCATGAAAACATGTCAGTTTATAGTTAAGACACTAGTAACATGTCATATTTTCAGATAAGTCCTGTTTTCGGCTTGTTAATGCTGATGGTAGAATTCGTGTTTGTCGTTTGCCTGGAAAACAGATAAGGGAAAGCTATCTTTTTCCACAGGGAACACACAGGAGGTCGTGCAGTACATGTTTGAGCAGCTATTATTTAAGGTAGAGAAACTGCTCTTCATATCCTCCAAGTAAATGGCGCATTCTATAGGCATCATATGGATACGATATTTCTGCCATATACTTGGGCAAGGTTTGGCAATAATTCTTTTTTCCAGGATGACCATGCCACTTCCCACAGTGTGCATATTGTACAAGATTATATCAACCAAGAGAAAGCTACAAGATTGCCATGGCCAACAAAATCTCCATATTGTAATCCCATTGAGAGCTGTTAGGCAGAAGTGAGCCGGAAAGTTGCTAACCATGACTCTAAGCGAGCTACTGTAACTGGTTTGCAATGCCTTCTAGTGACAAATTGGGATAAAATCACGGTGGATTACATAAATAACTTCATCGACAACATGCGAAGTCACCTTGTAACGTACAGACACCAATTATAATAATTTGATGTTATATTTTGTTATTATGTATGTTTTGGTAAAGTTATGTTGTGATAAGTGAAAAGCTGAATTACATATTTCTCTATAGCTGTCTGATAAAAATTGTTTGCTATTTTATAGCAAACGTATACTTTTAACACTACTGTTAATTAAGAAAAACACTTAAGTGAAAAAGGTTGCTTAACGTTAAAAGATAATAATTATTTACTTCAGCATATTGAATAAAACGTTTTTTGAGATAATGGTGACCTTGTTGATTCGTAGTTTGTGTGCTACTCTAAAAAATATAAAACATATTTTATTGAACATTTCAAAGAAAAATCTCTCTATTTTCTTGGTTTGTTTCATCGAGTTCTTCAATTCTAAACTAATGACAAGATTAATTGCAAGTTATGTAGAATATTGCACAGGGTTCGAAATATTCTATCACTTACATATGAGGGGCAAAGTTCAAGACGTAGAAGAGTAGAAATTTATATAACAGAAGTAAAACCTAAACTTCCAGTTCTAGCAAAGACCTTCATACGGGGATGTATGGGTGTTTCTTTCTCTGCATTTTATCTCAAGGAAAGAGAGATTACATACTTAATTTCTTAATTTAGAACAGACTAGTAACTATATAATATCTTTTATCTTCAGTTGTCTCCCCCACCCCAAAAAAAAAAAAGAAATTGGCAGATTAAAAGGTTTGTTTTGGTTTTTGGAATTTCGCACGAAGCTACTCGAGGGCTATCTGTGCTAGCCGTCCCTAATTTAGCAGTGTAAGACTAGAGGGAAGGCAGCTAGTCATCACCACCCACTGCCAACTCTTGGGCTACTCTTTTACCAACGAACAGTGGGATTGACCGTCACTTTATAACGCCCAACGGCTGGGAGGACGAGCATGTTTGGCGCGACGCGAACTCGAACCCGCGACCCTCATCTTACGAGTCGGGTGCTTTAACCACCTTCTCAATTACTTTAGAGACATTGGCTCCTAGACTTAAAGCCACTAAAGGAACAATAACAATTGCTGCTAGACAAGAACCACTGAACAAAAATCTTAAAACTTATAATAAGTATATTAATATCACAATATAATATATAACTTTTTTCAATATACAGATATTTTATTCTCTAAAAGTCCACTATTATTTATAATGGATTGAAATTCCTTATGTTTCACATATCAGGAGATTTAAGTTATGATACTAAAATATTTTATTATCCTTCATTAGTTTGTTTAAATTAATTAACACTCTTAGATCCACCAATTTCTCTAATGATATTATTTATTTATATATATATAAATTTTATAATTTTATAAAAGATAGCATAATTGCAGTTCCGTCCAATGTCAAGTGGAGCTGAATATCAAGATGATATATAAATCATTGATGCATTTTTCTTTATTTTTCTGATAAAAAGTCAACTATTTTATGTTATTTCTTTTTAGTTACGCAATCATAAAAATAATTTGTTTTTCGCTCAATCTAAACTATCAATATATGTATATAATATATTCTAAGTTATTAGAGAATAATGTTTATTTTTAATTTTTATATAATTCTGTATATTTATTACTTTTTTCTTATTTTTAGCTCTGATAAATTATAAACAATTTCCATTTATGTGATTGAACTTTTTAAAGTTTTATTGTAAAATTACATACTTAGGTTATTCTACATCTTTGTCATATTGTTATAGTTTAGTTGGTCATAGATAAGGTTTAAGAGCAACTTTGTTTTTACAAAAAGCCAGATGGACCAATAGTGCAAAGTTTAAATGAATGCAGAGATAATTAAAAGTTTCTGATTAGGTTTTTCAAACTTCTCCGTTTCCGTGTGATTTTTAATCACTATAATTTCTTTAGTTAAAAATTAAATTATAAGTTAAGGGTAAATAAATTATCAGTTAAGATGATAAAAGTTTATAATTCATTAAACTAAGAAACAAAACAAAGAAAAAAGAATGGAGTACAAGCTTTATGTAAGGTAAGATAAGGGGAATCAAAAATAGAATTTCATAAACTAGTATTTCAAAAATTAAAATTTCAGGCTATTCCTACAGAAGAAGCTCAAGAAATGAGAAGATAATTTAAAGTTTAGAAGATGTGATACAAAATGTTACAATGCTTCAATTGAAATCCCATTTGGAATCAACTGCTATCGATAAACCATAAATGTACAGATTTGATTTGGATGAATGATTAGATATTTCATTATTAAAACAACAAAAAATTGCATAACTATTCACATTAACTAATAAAACTAATTTAATCGAACTAAACCAAATACTAAAATTTTAAAAAATGGAGAAAGAAACAAATGAATATCCAAAAAGAAGAGATTCATTCAAAATATAGACAAATATCCAGAAAAATTAAAAATTTAAAGTAATATAAAATCACATACGGTACAATTAAGTCTCAAGAGGAAAGTTTGTTTTAAGTTATAAAAATAAATGGTGAAGGGTTATTTAACGGATTAGAAAAGCAGGCTGATAAGTTAACAGCAGGAAACAAAAACAAAAATTGGCATTATCTAATCTCTGATTTATTAGGCATATTACATAAAGGAAAATAAAAAACAAAAGATAGAATCAAAGAACATTGCAAAACATTTTAATATATAATAAATGAGTTGTATTAAGGTAAGCAGGTATTTAAATAATTGTTAAAAATAAAAATTTAAAACAGCATATAAAACGTAAAGAGCTGTGACACTTCAAATAAATAAATCTAGAAACCAATCATCAAATACTTTTAATAAAAATATAAATTAAGCAAATTAATGAAGTAATGAGGATTACTATATCAAAAACATGATTTAAAAAATCGTAGCTTTTTTTGTTTTAATCATTTTCGTGATTTCTTTATTAATAGCAGTTGGTAAAGCGATTGCGATTGGCGCAGTTAGTGAGTTCAGTGTTTGAGTTACAAAAGAGATAATAAATAAAATCAGTAGATCTAGATTTCCTACTGAATGTGAATGTAAAAAGTGGAAAAAGGAGTAATTCAAAATTGGGACTACCACGCTGTGTAATGAAGAGGTAGAGGAAAATAATTTATAAAAAGAAAGAAGGCTTTAGAAGCCTAAGAAAATAAAATAGTTCAAAATTGATTTGTAAGTGATATAAAAGCACAGGACTGGTACTTATTGGACTTGTTATTACATTGCAA
Source organism: Tachypleus tridentatus (assembly GCF_004210375.1). Classification (NCBI taxonomy): domain Eukaryota; kingdom Metazoa; phylum Arthropoda; class Merostomata; order Xiphosura; family Limulidae; genus Tachypleus; species Tachypleus tridentatus. The sequence goes on from NC_134835.1 coordinate 63,285,888, forward strand.
TAACCAAAATATAATCTTATTGAATATTTCAATCCTTATGGAACATATACAATAAATAATCTTAGGATTTCTAAATATATAATACCAAACAAAGTCGAAGAGTATTTAAGAACAAATAAAAATGAATTAAGATACAAATCGAGCTTTCTACAAAAAGTTTATCAGTAAAATGCAGATATTATCACATAAATACAGAAAAGAAATATTAGCTGGTAGTAGTCTTTATGAAACGTTATATACTCAAACACTGAATGATTTCAATAAAAATTATGTGTTAATAAATTGCAAGCTAATAGTTTTAGATTTTACAAGTGGTGAACATTCGGAAACTTTAGAACAGTATTTAAAATTATTGGTATAAGGACAAATATTTAGCATTAAAATATGTGTTAATGGAATTATACTGATGAAAAATTTAACTGCATTACTTTTACATGATGGAAATAGTTGGAAAAATTAACAATTTAAAATGAAAATTATGCTCTAATATATGATAAATGATTTTATTGTTAAATTATCGAATATGAATTGTCTTCCTATAAAATCCGGTATTCAATTTACATCTTCAAGGTTTATAATCAAATCGGCTACCAATCATCAGACTGACTTATCTGAAGAGAATCTGTACGAAACATTAGAATTTGAACCAAAAATTTATTCCAATCCAGAACAAAGAAGAAAATATGTTGCCAACATCTCTAGAAGCTTAGACAACATTTACGTTCATTGTGAGATTAATAATGGAGTGTTATACAATAATGAGTTTAACAGTTTTTGTATTCTTTTCCTCCTTCTAATCCACCTGAAGTTTAATTAAAATTGAAGGAACAAATCCTATATATGCAGATATTAACAGGCCAAATCTCGTTTATAGAATACAAATTACAATTGCTGACCAAAACAGTCATCCAAGTGATTCCCATGTCTCGCTTATCATATACAAAGATTAATAAGTTTCACAAACGATTATAGCACAAGTGAAACATCTAATACGTTATTCTATATCAATGCTTCAGAAGTTCTAAGTAAATAGATTTTGATATATGGTGACGATGGAACAATGACATTGAACAATGAGGACAATAAGGATAAAATTTATAAATTGGTATCAACATTTGAACATAATGCCTCATATTTTAATAATAGATAAGTTATACTAAAATTAGTTATAAAATAAAATAATGGATATCAATTAAACGATATTTTGGATTCTTTAATGATTTTAGAAATATTATTACACAAATATCGATATGACAAATTCCAGCAAAACCATGTGGGTTTTAATTTTTATCAGTTGAAAAAAGAAAAGGAATAATTAATGTTTGTAATAAAAGTTTTGAATCGATGAGAACCTCTCATGATACTAAATAAGTTTTTGATTTTCATATGGCGATCTATATAAATACGTTTCTCAGGGGCCTTTAGAACTATCTCGAAACGGTTTTAGCTTCAGTGATGATGGTAATTATGAAACTAAAAATAAACAGTTAAAAATTATAATAATGAGTCTTTATTTATCGTTAATGGAATAATGTGTTTATAACAATATGACAAATCTCTGAATAATATTCTTAATAGAAATAAAAATTGTTTTTAATCGATTTTGATGCTGATAACCAAAAACATAAGAAATACAGAGGAACCGATAAAAAGAACTGTTACAGTCAATAGAGCGTATATAAACAAAAACAGATAACATGGAAGTATTTTAGCATCTTACAATATGTACAAAAATACTCTTGGTTTGTATGTACTTCAATGTCTACAGTTAATTAACGATAACTAGAATACTAAAAATAAACATATTAAAAATGTTATTAATCCAGTGAAAGAATTTGATGGAGCTTACAAGAAGAATATTGATAAATTGATTAGAATAAATTAAAAATTATTCATCGAATCAAAGATTTTTATGAAACATTAGAAACTTATATAAGTGAATTTGAAAGAAATGTGGATGATTCACTTGATAATTTAGTACGAATACCTTTAACACAAAAAACTACGAGAAAATTACAATATTTGGAAATTTCAATAACGATATTTGAAAAAAAGAATGATATGCTTTAATGTAAAGCAATTAAAAAATATTATGTTTATATGGTGATATGTAGAATTTGTGTATTTTACATTTTTGAACGATTTTGGGCCTAAAGAGATGTAGTATATATGTGTAGGGCTTTTGCCGCACTTTAGTCTAATAATTCAAATAATGAAAAAATTTTAACACCTCCTACCCCGTCACACAAACATGCTCGCACTTTCTACCGTGGGGGCGTTATAATGCTATGGTCAATCCCACTATTCGTTGGTAAAAGAGTAGCCCACGAGTTAGCGGTGATGACTAGCTGCCTTCCCTTTAGTACACACTGCTAAATTAATGACGGCTAGCGGAGATAGTCCTTTTGTAGATTTTCCTGACTTATCTTTTAAGAATGTTTGGGCACTTTGCATAATTTTGAGTTGTTTTATTTTGGCCATCATATTTAGATTGTTTTTTAGTATTTTTATAACACTTTGTGTTTGTTGGTGTCTTTTTTTATAGCAAAGTAACATCAGGTTATCGGCGGAGTCCACCGATGGTAATTGAACGCGTGATTGTCGCGTTGTAAATCCATAAACGTACCGCTGTACCAGCAGGGAGCAGTTTTGCATTTTTTGAAATTTGTGTGCTTTTAAGTGGGCAGGAACCCTATTCGTATATACTACTCTGATTATTGTGCTAAGCAACTGTTTAAACTTTGCATGAATTGTGGGGAATATATGCTTATTATATTTAAGCTCCAATGTGAAATGTCAAAAAATGTCTTATTGAACACAAACCATGGAGAAAGAGTTGAAATAACTATCAAAATACATAGTTTTAGCAATTACTTATTGTTACAGAGTATTTTAGATTTTTCCTTATCAGTTTTAAGAAACATTTGTTAAATAGTTGTCACTCTCACCAAGTGACACATCTCTGTTTTGTTTATCCCCATACAGAACAACTAAACGACAATTGCCCTGTTTGCAACAAACTGAGAGCTTCAGTTCTTGAGAAAGCCGTTAAACCTTGTGTCGAAACGTGTTTGAACAATTACAAAAATAACAAGAGTAACCAAATGGCAAAAATGTCAAAGAAGAGAAAGATTATAATTTTTGGAGTTTCTGTAAGTAGTAACATTTGTGACTATATTACCATAAAACGTGTTTCAACGGCGTCAATAGTTTTATCAAAATGTTAATTATTGCAAGTCTGTTTTTATTATGCTTGAATTAAACATTAAGGATATACAATAATTACTAATAAGTTATTAACGCCACTAATAACAGAAGTTAAAATCAGTATTTTCACACAAGTTATTAACATATTCCAAACTTAACGTTAATAATATCTTGCTAAAAAGATAACTACATTTACGTCAACTAAACACAGCATTTTTTCTGTTCAACACATTTTGAAGATACCCTGAAGCTAGTGTTTATTTAAGGAATACCGAATGCAATTTGTATTTCGATTGTACTTTTTTTTACACTACGTTTTATTATTCTATTAATAAGCCTGTTTGATGATAACAATCATATCAATAAAGTATTTGTGAATATCGTAAAATGAAAAATGTAAGTTAGTAACCCTTATACAACTAACATTTTGAGATGTTTCGATAACATGTAATTGTTTTTATCTGTGTGTCTGAAATTTTGTAGCAGAAAGATTCAATATATTTGAAACTGAAGTTTAAAATCTGATGATCTTTGAAATGGGTTGTTTTTAATATGTAAACGTTTAGGCTCTGCAACGTGATATTAAATAGGCATTTCTGTCCAGACAATCTGGCTTCATTGTGAGCGCCATAAACTCACCCTGTCATTATCTAGTTAGTTTCTTGGCACCTATAGTATCAATACTTTCAGGAAATACTGAACAGCACATTTCAACTCAAAAATGTACAGATTAAACCTCGGGATATTTTAGTCAGATTTCAAATGATGATTTCTTATTAAACAGAATTGGGATGAATATTGAAACTACCGTGGAACTAACTGTAGCGTATGTACAACCCACATATTTCTACTACAACATAAGAACACAGAGACGGTCAGTTTGTGGGCATTCTTCGTTTCAGTTTTAAAAAATATTTGAGACAACGTCGATTACAAAACACTGGACTTCACAGATGAACAGGAATATCTAACTTCCTTCTGGAAACGTCTAAATTCTAGAGACCACAAAATGTAATTATCCATAGAAATGGGTTCTGGCAAAACCACTGTTGTTCTTGATTTTTTTTTCTTAGCAACGACTACAGTAAATTCATAACTACACTATACAGGAAAGCAAACACAAGAGATAAATAACTAATCTTCCCTCCTTCACCACATCATCCACCTTTCATACATCGCAGCGTCATCTAGCGGCTGAACAACAGTTGAAACATGAAGGATAACCATCTATATATTATATAGTGCCTCACACAGAATTACTACTTTTACAACTTTATAAAACGCAGCATGAATTTAAAACCCCGTTAGCACCATAGTAAAACATTTACTGCAGTTACTTGTCTACCTTATACACAGAATATAGCTGAAATTGGAAAACTGAAAACCAGAAATGTCAACATAAAAATCGACTGAAACTCGTAAAAGCTATAATTCGAACACAAACAAAAACAAAAGATCACAAACATAAAGCCACCATCTGTAAAACATTTTGCTCCTTGCATTTTTGTGGAAGAATAAAATAAGAAAGACAACACAAGACTTACGAAAACACAAAACTCTGCCATTCCTGAAAATGCTATTACAACTAGATACGCTATCAACTGAGACTACTACAGGCTCATTGCAAGGGTTGCGGGTTCGAATCTCCGTCACACTAAACATGCTCACCCTTTCAGCAGGAGGGGCGTCGTAATGTGATGGTCAACCCCACTATTCGTTGGTAAAAGAGTATCCCAAAAGTTGGCGGTGGGTGGTGATGACTAGCTGCCTTCGCTCTTGTCTTACACTGCTAAATTAGGGGCGACTAGCGCAGGCAGCCCTAGTGTAGCTCTGCGCGAAATTCAAAACAAACCAAACAGGCTTATCGACACAATCAAGTTATGGAAAACCAAACAGGTCAAAGAAGTTTCCTATATAACACACAAAAGCTTTAATCACGAGTTTAGAGAAGAGCAGTACATGACTGCTACTAATCAACACAGAGACACTAAACTGTTACTAACACCAAAACCACTTGTGGTTCTAGTATCACCAACCAATCACAGCCTACATCAACACCTCAACTTTCTACAGAATTAGGTTTCCAAGATTACAAGTAGTGGTGTTGTAATGTTAATAGACAGTTTGAAAGACTCCATACATAATAAGAAAAAAAGAATATTTTACGTGTTCATATAAGTAATTTTATTAAAGAAAACAGAGCCAGGGAAATATTGTACGTTTTTATTTCACTTCGCTGTAAAGTCACAACAAGAGTTGTTATTAAAATACAATAGACGACTTTAAACAAAATAAACCACACCCTGATCAAGATGTTGCTTACATTGGCACGCTTGTTAACTCCCAGCTTACTAAGCCTATTACTGTACATCGTCTTTCTTCTTACCTGTTAGAACAGTACGAAACACTGAGGTATGTAATGTAACACATTTCTCTCAAACTGAACAAGTTTTATTTCGTACAAGCCAGATAATTAAACAGTAATAAAATAAAGTCTTGGAGAGAAATAACTTTATTAATAAGATGAAACGAGCTAACTATAGACACCGTCGGCTGTATATTAGATTTGTAGATTCAACGTTTTCCAATAGTCACAGCTCATGTGACCATATGAAGTTGCAACAAACACTCTCATTTGTAACTCAGTTTGAGTTCCTCCAAGTCAATTACATTAATTAGTTTTTACTGCCAGATCATTATACGGAGTTTCAATTTTTCTTAATTATTAACACCAGTCTCAGTTTTTAGACACGATCTCTGCTTTTCTTGAACCAATCAAAACAAGTTCAATTACTTGCACTATTTTCAGCTTTTCCCAAGAAATTACAAAAACTACCAAATGCATGTTTAGTTTGAATATTTTTTCAACCAATCACAATAAACATTATTAAATATCATACTTAGTTTCAGCTCTTCTCAATCAATTATGACAAATAAATTCAATTTCAGCTTTTCCCAACAAATTACGTTTTAATTTTTTTACTGTTGTTAAATTGAGTTTCAACTCTTTTAAGCCCATTAAAACTCACATTCTCAATTTTTAAGTTTTTAAAATCTACTGTATTATACACATAACTTATTACATAACAAAAGGTTTCGTTTTAAAGAAATCATGTTGAATTGTGAGAAAGGAATCCATTATTTATAGCTAAATATAATAAACATGTTCTACTGTAAGTGATGAAATAGGCTTTTCTTTAAAATAAGTCCAGTTTTATAACTTTAACCTTAATAGCAACTAACAGAAGCGAAAGTTGTTTCTTAAAATAAAAAAAACACTTTATATAATGAAAACAGAAAGGTCAAAAACAATTTGAATCCTCTAAAGCAATCAGATCTCAACAGTGTCATGATTAAAAGTGGAGAGGTTCAGTTATGGCACACAAGAGGATATAACTCCTACTGAAATCATTACATATATATATTTATATACAAACATTAATACAAACACAAATTATTCAAGGAACTCTGGATAACTGGAAGTTTTGATGGAGTTACTCTTATTGGCACAGATAATTGTTATAGCATACACTAAATACAGCATGTGCACTTGTATGGATGGACACAAAAGTCCGAGCACTTTAGAATATTCTTCTGTTCTACACTGGTTTTGTTTTCACGTTTTTTTTTAAATTGCGTGAAGTTTTATTGTATAAATAACATGTATACAGTTGTTATATAAAAATGTGTGTTATTATTGTACTGTTCTTTGGTGTAACCACTGGTCAGATAAAAAATATTTAGTTGTAGGATCATAATGTGGATAATGTACATATTATTTATTACAATTGTTTCCAGTGTTACATGGTGGGTGAAAGAAAACTTTGCTGTATCATGTTAATATTTATAAAACACTCTTTATTTGTAGTTTCATATAGAAAGTTATAAAACTAAGTAGCTATGCTTTAAATAAATGAGAATGTTCGTAATTATAAATGTGCATAACTTAACATGTGTGCACAAATGGGAAGTAAAAATAGTTTTTCAACAGATATCTATGTGCAGTTGCAGAATTTTTCTATGTAGTGACTATTTATATTATACATTTGTAGTGCAGTTCAAGTTAGGCAGTGAAATATGCACACAAATGTATGAAAACCTGCAAGTACTTAGTAAGGTACTAATGTAAATATAAAGAATAAGGGATATAATTGTGCAAATATTTAGTGATGTAGACATAGATTGCATCGCAAGTGTTTATTCAGCATTTGTGCAAATTTCCAATCAAAGCCATATTTGAATATTTAATAATAACTTGCTTGCTGAAGTGTGCAGTAATGCATATTTATGTATATAAAAATGTAGTGATTTGTACATAAGTACGTAATACAAATATGTAAATATTGTGTGATGTATTTCAAAATACGTAAACTACTGCACATACCTAAACTGATATTATGCAGTGGAGCTTTAAGCTATAGATATAACAGTGCAGTTTGTTCTGTTATATGATCTATAATATATGGTATGTATAGTAATTTACTATATACCAGGCTAAAGGAGACATTTCAGTTATAGTTCAACATGTTGCATTTCTAGTTAAGCTACATTTTGCAACTGAATGTATGAGAAGTGTCTCATAACAAACATGATAAAACAAGAATCATAATAGTCTCGTATACTTTGTTTTTCACCACATCACTATGTAACACAACAATAAAAATACATCTATAAAACACGTAAACATATGACTTTCACATTATTCTTAAGTTTTGTTCACTTAATTTCAAAAATCAGCAAATTTTTTTCTAGTTCTGAAAACATTACTCAAAGTAATTGGGTAATTAAGTACAAAGTATAGCAAAAGATGGAATTGGTATTGTTATTCTTTCCAAACATATTCCTTGGGACTAAGGAATTCTGAGGAAACAACTGTATGAACATGAACTTCTATCAGTGATGACAAAATTTTATACTATAAAATTTGGGCATAAAGAGCAATGTGAAAAAAAAAAATTGAAATTTCTTTTCAGTTTCAAAGGAAACTTTGTAACAATGTTTAGACATTAATACACAAAATCATACAAAATTTACCTCTAAATTACATGATAAAGAGCATGTTAATTTTTCTTTTTAAGCATTTAGAAGCTGCCGTGTTGAAGTTCTGCTAAAACATAAGACTTTAGAAGGAAAGACTGTCTTTCTTGAGCTATCCAGAATACTGGAGACAATACTACATATCAGATTCTTTTGAGTGCTTGTTTCCTAAAATGCACTACAGACAGGTAAAACATTCTACAGGGAAAAGAAAATCTCATATAATCAATACATTTACATATTCTAAGTATAAATTAATAAACTTTACAAGTATTTTAAGAAATGTAAAACAAATTAACAACATCTCTGTCATCTGTTCACTAAGCCAAAGAGAAAATGCACAACACATCACAATAGTATCACTACTAATCTTACATGAGGATGATAAAAGCTAGTTAACTGTAAGTACAAGAAAAACTGACTATACATTAAAAAAAGGTTTCTACTCCCAAAGTAATCAGATAATTATAAATTTCTTAACCTAATTTAATTGGGTCTTAAGTTACTAACAATAGTTTTGTAAATATGTCTATTAGGACCTAATTTTGTTTAAAAATTAAAGTTTTCCAATGTTTATTTTAAGCTGATATATAAATGAATCAATACAAAGTGTAACTTTCCTGATTGATTGTTGGAGCTTATTTTTATGTATTATTAAGACTTCAGTAATATTCTTTAAAAAAAACTCAATTCCTAAAGCTCCGGAGATATACATCATGGTGTTAAGTTGACCATCATTTTTACCAATTGAATCCCTCCAATGCAAAGTTTATAAAAATAAGTAATTTTTATATCTGTGGGAAATTCACATGCGGTAAACATACACAGAGAACACTATAGTAATCTTGTTTTTCACCAAATTTTTCCAACAACATCCTTTCCAGAAAAACTCCTGAGTAAAAAAATCTGTTTATTAATTTTCTTTCTTCAAGTCCAAAAATTGTGATCTTCTATTTCAAATAGTCAGTTTGTTATTTCTCCTCTTGAGGAAATACCAAACACTAATCTCCAAATTGTAGTATTACTGATAATTTCTACCTTCACAAGCAGATGACACTGGATATTAACATGGTTAACAAAATCACTAAAAGATTGGACGATAACATTTTTGGAGCTGCTGATGGCTTTTCTGAAGACTGTTCTGTGGACTCCACTGGCCATCTCGGGGCAGCAGGAGCTCTTGTGGTGGAGTAACTGAAGTAAATATCAGGAGAACTATCATCTTCAGTGTCTTCTGGCATCCAGCCACTTCCACTTCCACTGCCACTAGCTGCCCACTCTGTCTCAGCTATATTGGAAATTATGCATTACTCAATGAAAACAATATTGAAATGTATATCTATGTATATGATACTAGTTTAAAATCAATGGTATCTTTGAAATTCCTGTTTCTATCAATGCTGTAAACTTAGATTAGTGAAATCTGTCATTTGTTTAATTTTCTGATGAAACAGTTAGTTTATAGTTATTAAATTATGTTTTTCAATTTCTACAACACCTAATCATGTTTTGCTTAAATGAAATTGGCTCTAATATTACAGACATAAAGTTCAAAACTTTCATTAGCACAGAAAAAAAAAAGGTAATACAATGGAAAGATCATTAGCATCATTAGACTGAATCCAGAGAAGAACACCAAAAGAACTTTAAAACTTTAGCATGACCATATTATCTCTTATTAAAGATGTACAGTAAGGAAGAACAATAACCACGTGTGGTGCATTTTTAAAATCTACATTTTTCATTAGAGAAGTTGTGGATCCCAAAATCATAATATGTAGAAGCAGTACCAACAGCTGTGTAATGGAACCAATATCAACAGTTGTATAATGAAAACAGTGCCAACAGCTGTGTAATGAAACCAATATCAACAGTTGTATAATGAAAGCAGTACCAACAGCTGTGTAATGGGACAAATATCAACAGTTGTATAATGAAAGCAGTACCAACAGCTATGTAATGAAACCAATATCAACAGTTGTATGATGAAAGCAGTACCAACAGCTGTGTGATGAGACCAATAACAACAGCTGTGTAATGAAAACAGTACCAACAGCTGTGTAGTGAAACCAATATCAACAGTTGTATAATGAAAGCAGTACCAACAGCTGTGTAATGAAACCAACATCAACAGTTGTATAACGAAAGCAGTACCAACAGATATGTAATGGAACCAATATCAACACTTGTATAATGAAAGCAGTACCAACAACTGTGTAATAAGACCAATAACAACAGCTGTTTAATGGAGCCAAGTTCTAACAGTTAAGTAATGGAAGTAATACCAAACTGAAATAACTCCATAATACACCAATTTCAGAAAGAACGCTTAGGTTACATTAGTGACAACTAACTATTTTAGTGGTAATCAAACTCGGGTAACTTGTTTGAATCAAAATATGAAAACTTTTAAAGAGCAAGAACTATGCTTAAAAGTAGAAATTCTACAAAATGGCCACATAATGAATATTATTTTAAAAGGTTATTCAAATTTAAGTCGACCATTTATATTTTGCATTTACATGTTCAAAACGTAGTTTAATCATAGAAGTAATATTAAGGGTTTTGGTTTAAATTTTCAACTAGAGACTCGAGTTTTAATCTAAGAATAAACTGGCAAAACTAGAAACTTAGCAGTAGAGGTTAATTTATTAATATCCCATTACAGTAATGACCATCTTGTATAACAAGTAATATTTGGGGTACTAGAATGTATGGTACTCACAAGTGTCTTCCCACTCCACGTCAACTCCTCTGTAAGCATTGTTTAATTTTGAAGTAATAAGTTGTAGTATTAGTTTCAGCCGAGCTATAACACTGTTTTGTGTGGTCACATCTAAACTGACCTCTGGGTTGTCCTTCTGATTGACCAATCCATTACCTACTAAACTAGCATCGTACCTGATTGAAAATAATAAAAACAAACCATTAACTGCATTAATAGAGAAACAGACAGATTTGGTTGTTGTTGTTGATGCAATGTTAATCAATGGGGTGTATTTGCTTTGTCCACTATGGAAGATTAAACCCTTGCTTTTAGCATATAAGTCCATAAAATTACGATTAACTCTCCCAGGGTCGAGAACACATTGGGTCTAAAAACGGTTTTAACTAGATCTCATATCTTTTCAAATTAATTAAAGAGTGTTCTTTCTTCTGAGACGCTACCCATAAAATCTAGCATTTCATAAACAACATAACAACGACAATCAAATCACTAATGAAATAAGCCCGAAACTTTTCTTACATACTTCTAATTCACAAGAAGTTCACAGTTTATATAACGTTACTGTAAATCCCTAGTTTGTTATTTCACAAATCATGACCTTTTACTTTGTAACTGAGCGTTACAGGCAAACCTTCATCAGGGAAAAATAATGTACGAAAAACAAACTAGTATACCATAGGTTTAAAGACACTGATAAATGGATCGCTTTATTTATTGATTTCTTACATACCAGTTAACGATGTTCACCGATTCTAATATAAAGAAGGAAGGACGTGCTAATTTTAGCACTTAACAGATTTATGCCGCAAAATAAAATGGTTAACGTTTTAACTACTAGATGGCACTAAATTATACTCACTTAGCCTTGGTTAACCCATTCCAACAGCCTTCTTGATTACTCCTGGTGTTTCGATCTCCTGTAACTTTCGGATTATTGCACAGTTCGTTGGGAAGATTTGACCAAAAGTCTTTTGTTCGTCTAATTTTCTTTTTGATTTTATCAATAAGCCGATCCAAGCCACTTTTAGTAGGTCTGTGGAAGTTATGACGAGAGCCAAAAGTATACGTCTTGAACTCTAACTCCTTTCTAGCTTCTCGCTTCCCTAGGCGAGGTTTACCACATTTTTCAAATAACTGGAAAAATACAGAAAGTAATATGTTTACAGAATTTCCAGGAGTTTAAAGTGCACAAAATAAAATATATTTTAGACCAATAAATGTCTGCAAGGAGCAACAAATTTCGAGCATATAACTACTTTAGGAACAGTAAAATATCCTGTCAATTATCTTCATTTATCAATCAAACCAAGTAGTTATAAACTGTGATCACGACGAGTCTGTATCTTACACGTTAGAGACAGAGGATAAATCTATAAGTTACATGCGGTATTAAGTCAGAGCCAAGATAAGAAAACAGTAATAATGGGTCTAAAGAAATATGAACGACAGGTCTTCGTACAGTTCTTAATACATGTCAGAGGAATATGAACGACAGGTCTTCCTACAGTCCTTAATACACGTCAGAGAAATATGGACAAGTCTTCCTACAGTCCTTAATACACGTAGGAGGAATATGGACAACAAGTCTTCCTACAATCCTTAATACACGTAGGAGGAATATGGACGACAAGTCTTCTTACAGTCCTTAATACACGTAGGAGGAATATGGACGATAAGTCTTCCTACAGTCCTTAATACACGTAGGAGGAATATGGACGACAAGTCTTCCTACAGTCCTTAATACACGTAGGAGGAATATGGACGATAAGTCTTCCTACAGTCCTTAATACACGTCAGAAGAATATGAACGACAGGTCTTCCTACAGTCCTTAATACACGTCAGAAGAATATGGACAAGTCTTCCTACAATCCTTAATACACGTCAAAGGAATATGAACGACAGGTCTTCGTACAGTTCTTAATACATGTCAGAGGAATATGAACGACAGGTCTTCCTACAGTACTTAATACACGTCAGAGAAATATGGACAAGTCTTCCTACAGTCCTTAATACACGTAGGAGGAATATGGACAACAAGTCTTCCTACAATCCTTAATACACGTAGGAGGAATATGGACGACAAGTCTTCCTACAGTCCTTAATACACGTAGGAGGAATATGGACGATAAGTCTTCCTACAGTCCTTAATACACGTAGGAGGAATATGGACGACAAGTCTTCCTACAGTCCCTAATACACGTAGGAGGAATATGGACGATAAGTCTTCCTACAGTCCTTAATACACGTCAGAAGAATATGAACGACAGGTCTTCCTACAGTCCTTAATACACGTCAGAAGAATATGGACAAGTCTTCCTACAATCCTTAATACACGTCAAAGGAATATGAACGACAGGTCTTCGTACAGTTCTTAATACATATCAGAGGAATATGAAGGACAGGTCTTCGTACAGTTCTTAATACATGTCAGAGGAATATGGACAAGTCTCCCTACAGTCCTTAATACATGTCAGAGGAATATGAACAAGTCTTCCTACAGTCCTTAATATACGTCAGAGGAATATGAACGACAGGTCTTCCTACAGTTCTTAATACATGTCAGAGGAATATGGACGACAGGTCTTCCTACAGTCCTTAATACATGGTCGAACAACTAGGGGAATAAGGCAGAAGATATCTTTACAATTTAACACCCGAGATAACAAGAATGATGGGTCAACAGTAACATGATATATGTAGGTCCAAGATTTTATAAAAGTAATAACAACTATAAATACGAGAATGCTGTATCTGTACTGTAAAATACGGTAACTTGTTTAAGTGTAGTTCGTTTTGAATTCTGTAATATAACAATTAATAGGTACGTAATATCATCAGTTAATCATGATTTTAATCACATTTTGGATGTAAAATTAGCTTCTTCATTTCTTCAATTTAGATATCTACTTTACAACAAAGGATTTCATGCACTTATATATATATAACGCTTCACATCGGTCTTGCTTAAATTGTTAGTTTTTAGTATTAAACGAAATGCCACGATGCAAATAAAAATGTGAAATACCATTTGTTATACACTTTATTCAAAATCCATACTAAACTACTTAAGAAAACCATGAGAGAAAACACCCGTATTCGAAAGTGAATTTTAACAAATATGTTAAGCCTACTGAACACATTTAAAAGTTCTAGTTCACAAGTCTCTAAAATATAAACTACAATGTTTTGTTTGTTCGTTACTAAGTACAAAACCATATAACTGTTTAATGTTGCAAGTCCAAGCACTTGTTGCTGAGCCACTAGGTGTCCAAATTAAAATAAATAAAACAGTTATATTATTTCAGTTTAAATCTAGTGTTTGTTTTTATTTTCGCGAAAAGCTACACGAGGGCTATCTGCGCTAGTTGTCCCTAATCTTGGGTTACCCTTTTACCAACAAATAGTGGGACTGACCGTCACATTATAACACACCCACTGTTGAAAGAGCAAACATGTTCACTGTGACGAGGATTCGAACCCGCTGACCTCGGATTAGGAGTCGAGTGCCTTAACCACCTGGCCATGCCGAGCCTTAAGGTTTATTATGTTAATAGAAAGTTTCAGAATAAAACTACACTATCTTGATATGTTTCTATTGAAGTTTGTATTTACTGTTCATTTTTAGTAGTGTTTTGCTTACTCAATATTTTATTAAGTTGTCCGCTAGATTTAAGGACATCTTGTTTTTTAAACAATTAAATGATACTTCCTTTTTTTTAATTTTGAAAATGTGCAAAGATGCTTTTCACAGTTAACACAAACATTTACTTTAGATATTAGTAAGAATGTAATTTTACAATATAAATATTAATCTGTTCTGTTAAATTAATATTTACAATGGTACAGGTGACGGGCGAGTACTTTTACGAGTGACATGTTCATTTATTTTGTTTTGGTTTTTTTTAGTTTAAACGCTGTGAGGGGATACAAAATTTGAAACATTTCTATGTTTACACAACGCCACTTGAATAATGGGCCACTTTAACCTGAGAAAAGACTAAACGAAAAGACCACCTCCGAACTCCCCCCTTTTAACCGCCTCTGATGAATAACAAGGTATGTCAGAACACGGACGTTTTTGCATAGCGACATACCATGCCGGCAGGTCGCGCTGTTGGCCTAGGTCTCAGGGATGCCCTGCTGGGCTTTGCCCACAGCCGCCACCACATTCCATCCACCGACAGGTGAGGGGTCAGGCTGCGCCTAACTTCTTCAGCCACGGTTACACGCAAGCACGGAGGCCATGAGCCTCTAAACGCGAATAATTGCGCATACAAACCGCCAAAGAAAAATCTCTCCTACGCCAAGTCTTTACTGATGAAAGAAACGCGCGTCAAAGGAAGTTCCTGATAACAGTGATGGATGACGGCGACGGAAGTTTACCGCCCCAGCCTCCGGTGGGCCAAACTTAGAGATGGGAACAAAACGAAGTGAAGTCTATGCACGTGCTCACGTATAGCCAATTACCTAAACTGTTTGTGGATATTGTACTAGACGCATAACGAAATTAAATCATGTTGAAAACATCACAAAATACTGTTCCAATGTAGCAATCATAATATGATGTAAGGGTATAAAACTTTCAAACTCCACTTTAATGTCAAAATATTCTAAAACCACGACTGACTTTAACATTATTCACAAAATATACATGATTATGTTATCTTTAACAACCGTTCTTCAATGTGTTAAAATACGTTTTGAATTTCCTATATTCTCTCACCATAGTTGACGGTTTTGTGCAGGTCAACGGTAAATCAGAATGTAATAAGTAGTTTTACAGAAAGTAGTTTAACACTTTCATATCACAAATAAACTTGGCGATTTTTTACGACAATAAAACCTAACTGACAGCTGTTAGGTTTAGTTCACACTTTATCTTGTTACTAGTTTAGTTCGTACTTACTACCTAGTTTACAATAGTTTTCTTCACTCATTATCTAGTTTACAACTGTTTACTTTATAACTGGTTACACACACTGTCTACCTTACAACTGTGTACACTCCTTTCTAGTTTACAACTGTTTACTTTATAACTGGTTACACTCACTGTTTATATCTGGTTACACTCACTGTCTACTTTACAACTGTTTACACTCACTGTCTACTTTACAACTGTTTACACACACTGTCTAGTTTGCAACTATTTACACTTACTATATATGTACTTCACAATTATTTACACTTGCTGTCTATTTTATAACTATTTTTCATTTGAAACTGTTTACTCTTGTTGTCTGCTTTGTAACTGTTGACAATCACTGTCTACTTCGCAACTGTTTATATGACACTCATTCTCTAGGTTAAAGCTCCTTACGTTACATACAACTGTTTTCACTATTCAACTAGACTTTCTTTAAAATTGTTTTTAAAAATGTATGATTTTAACAAAAAAGCTCAAGTTAAACATAATTAAATCTTGCTATTACAATACCAGTACATCTGTAGAAGACTCGCTTCTGTTTTCGGTTGGTTGCCCACATACGAGGATATCACAAGGAAATGTCCATCATTAAACTGGCAAAACGTTTCTACTGTTCTTGATGATTTTAGTTGTTTTCTTTTTTTTTTTCTTATAACTTTCATTAGTTTTTGTCTTTGAATATGCTTTGAAGCTTTTTAATATATTCAGTTTTTACGATTGACAAGTTGTGTGTCATGTACTTAATTGTTCTTCATAATATATTCAGTTTTTATGATTGACAAGTTGTGTGTCAGGTACTTTACTTGTTCTTCATAATTAATTCAGTTTTTATGATTGACAAGTTGTGTGTCATATACTTAATTGTTCTTCATAATTAATTCCTTAATTTCATGTTTAAAACAATCTTGAATAAATCTGTGAATGATGAGTTGGAATAGTGTGATATGGGACTATACCAAGTGTTTCTCCTTCCTATGGGATTAATACTCACTCTGAATTTATTATTAGTTTTCTGAACATGAACAGTTTGGCATAAAACACATGGCCCAGAAAATCGTTAAGGTTTCTCAGAACTAGCTTTGCCTTGTGACTCTGCCTCTACCTCTATTTTCGTATCAAATATCACTCCCATCTGCCTGCAAAAATGATGCTGCGTCATTCCACTGGCCGAATGAATGGTGTCTATAAGTCGCAGTTGATGAATGTTATGAGGGAGAGACTAATCACAAGGTGACACAATCTAAGACAAGAAATGTGGTTTCCCGAGAGCTGAAAATTTCTATTTTGATACAGCTCTATCCAATTTTCAATGAAGTTTAGTTATCTGTGAATTCGTCCCAAGAAAATTCTAAAGTCTCATACATTGACACATAGTGTTTCTGTTTTTGTATTTATATACAGTGTTGTAATGCTTTACACTTTATATTCAGTTCAATTAGTCACAGACGTAAGCTCAGTTGGTTTACATACAGCACTGTCCCACAAAACTCTATCTTGTGAAATATTCTATATGGTGAACTTATCTGATATAGGTCTTATTTTAATTCAGTTCATCTGAATATACCACAATTACATCTTAAAACATGCTAACAGCGAGAACATACACAACTGATGATTAAGTGTTTTATAATCATTACAATATTTCAGTTTTCTTCTAAACAGTTTTGTGATATTTAGTTGGTTTGTTATACATTATTCATTAATTTACAATTACTGCTTAGGTTGATCAAAATAATTAACTCATTTGGCATTTCTTAACAATTGCGAAAATTTAGTTTCTGGTTATTTCAATAAGTCGAACATAAAATGAACAAACTTATCTCCCTGAGAGCAGAGAGCCATAAGTCTGATTGATATATATTAAGTTGTTTGTTTTTTTTGCTATCGAACTTTAAGACAGAAGGGCATTTTCAATATTAGTAGTATATTACTATGATGTAATATCGAATATCGTATACGTACTCTTTTCGACACTGCTGGACCGTTCTCCTGAAAGTTCATCACTGCTTCAGAAATTCTTATTTCAATAGGATCAACTACAGCCTCAATATTAAACGAACTTTCTAATCGGGAAGCCAGCATCAAGAGAGACTCTATGTAAAACACAAACATTAAGAGATATGAATCAACTTCACTCTTATAGTTTATGACAACTGTAAGCACAAACACACACACAAATACATGTATAATGAAATATATCATGGTTCTATCCTGCAAAGTTTTTTTTCTACAAACAACGAAATACAATTATGCTGAGAAAAATATATTATCAACAAATAAATATGCCACTGTTTGACAAAGTTTTGGAATTAAGAAGTAAAACAATTCTGCTTGAAAATAACCTTGTCAACAATGAGATGTGGCTACGTTTGGTGAAGGTTCAGGCTTAACAACTAAATCAGTTAACAAACTTAATAGCCAGTATTCTCAATTGACGATCCAACGCATTTTATCATGTAGTTTTAAAAGTAAAGTGCTGATAGTGAATTGATGGTCATCTCATATTGTTTAAGGCTCATATCATGAGCAGGTAAAGAAAAAAGTACACAGAATTCTCCATGGTTAAAAACTTTCTTACTCAACAAGCTTTTAGCTATCTTGTAGTAACCACCATCAGTTTCTTTGTTCAACTGGACGAAACTTTATGCACACTATGGGCTAGGTGGTCAGGTCTGAGTCCCGTATATTTCAAGAATAACAGTTAGTACTTTTTAACTGCAGACCACAAGGAAGGCAACCAATGGAGACCATATACTACCTGAAGTTGTTAATCTTTACAAAACAGTTGGAATAACTGCAGTCTGATATGCACCTACATCCGAAAGTGTGAAGCATGCCTGATAATGTTATATAAAAGCATACTGTGTTTTATACTTCCCTGTACCGATGTAGAAGAATTTGAAATGTATTTTGTGCTGCTTTGATATAACTCTAGTCAAGAATGTCATTAATTTTCTTTCACTTTAACTACCCATTGTTTGATGCCATTCAGCTAGGGCAGCACCTTTTGTCTTATCGCAAAAAAATATAATTGTAAGGTGATATATGATATGCGAAATTAGACAAGTATTTTTTTCAATTGGTGGTCAGGTGGCATCTGAAGATAACGAACTCTCTTATATTTCACTGGAAATAACTAGTTAGTTGTGTAACGCTATATACTCTTGATTAAGACTAACGTTAGCGATTTAATTAGCTAATGAGAACATTCCAGGTCCACTTTGTTTAACATTAACAATGAAAATAGTTATTGCTAGTATCAACAATAAAATATGATTGTTTAGAGTTAAAAATGAAATAATTTCGTAACGTCATGAAAGACGACCTTCAACTTTACTCTTCAGAAGATTTTTTTGAAGAAAACCTTTTTCATTTCATGATACGTTTTCACTATTGCGGCTTCACCAGAGTTTTTTCTTGTTTTTTGTAGAGTATTAATTAATTAAATTAAAAATTTAACATAAGAATATCCTATGAGTGTGACTAGCAGAATTTTGTTTGGTTTGAATTTCGACAAAGCTCCACGAAGGCTGTCTGCGCTAGCCGTCCAAAATTTAGCAGTGAAAGAGTACAGGAAAGGCAACTAGTAATCATCATCCACCGCCAACCGCTAGGCTACCTGAGATATGTTCGCTATATGATTAGGACTTTTAATTTTAACGTTTTAAGCCCTCAAAACTTACCGCTAGGCCACTGAATTGGCACAGGTTGCCTATTTAAATCTCGATATGTAAAAAAAAAAAAAAAAACTCTTCCAGAAATTAGAATGACACACTTATTTTCTCAATAAGTCTATGAGTCATCTATCAATTTCACCCTCCAAAGTACAAAATAGGGTACAAAATGATTCAACTTCAGAAAAGGAAAAATATTTTAAAATACCTAATTTTCTGAGGAGTCAATAGGAAACTAAAGCAGTTGTTAATGTTTTGAAAAAATGGTGTGAAATTTAAGAAGGGCGAAAAAAGTCAAATAAAAATAACAAAATGGGCCCAGTAGTTTCTAAGTGTTTAACATAAACATTTCGTGAAACATTGGTAGTGTATTTAAAATGTTTGAAAGACAAAATCGAGATCGTGAGAGCAGAATAAAATAACAGTACGAAGAACGTGACTAGAAATTTAGTGATAAGTAAGCGAATGTTTAAAGAAGACATGGTAGATACAAAGATCACCATCACTCACGCTGTACATTCGGAGTCCTGTTGAAGGAGTCATGAATAGAATGCAGGACTAGTTTGATAACGCGTGGAATTCTGATGAGACTAATAATGTCAGATTCACAGCAGTTCAATAAAAGTGAAGATTTCAAGGCTTCTACAGTACAAAAAGGCGTAGATTACAAGCATTATCACAGCTGTAGGAAGTCAAATAAAATTATGACAAACGGAACTGATACAGAAACAGGTAGCCAAACTGAATGTCAAATTGCTTGACTCTCTCTCTGTGTGTGTCCAGGAATTCGCGCCAAGGATTATTTCCATTCACCCGAAAACTGGAACTATGTTACTCCAATATCACAGCTATGCCTCCAGGATCTTTATTTATCACACATCTAACTACTCTGGAGTCATCATGACCAAGAACAGTTCCACTTTTGAGATTCACACATAAAACAAGAATTTCTGGTGGGGAAAATATCTACTTCAAAATTACTTTTTAAGTGAACAGGAATAAATAATCCACTTTACTACCAATCTCAAAGAAACAGTTCTTTAAAAAACAACATTAACCAATCTACCACAGGAACGTCTGAATTACCAATCACTAATGCCTTCTATTTCGTTGCGCGCGTTTTAATGACCAATCAATGTTGATAACAGAGAGAAAAGAAGAAAGGTACGCTGAGTTTCGTGAGAGTGTTTGATATGTTTTTAATGGTTCGACTCAAAAGTGCTTAGACAGACCAGGTATACACTGAAGCGGAGACAACAGGCTTTTATTCTTCTCTAGATGGAATGAAAGAATGATGCTACTAAACAATGAACAACTAATAAAATACATGAGGTCAGTACCAGCTACCCCCGTTCACGAACTAGAAAAGACCTGAAACTGAACTCATGGATCTACTGGATCCTCTCGTGTTTAGACGAGATCTAGCTATCTTTATGGCTATCTTGATGATGATACTGTTGGAACGAATTTGTCTAAAAAAAACAAACCAACGACAAGAAGAAAAGACAGCAATTCTCAACACTGTAAGCTAACCAAAGCACTCATTCGGTAAATATACCTTCACCATGTTACCTCTGATGATGGTTACAACGATTATAGTAATTAAATACTGAATATGTTCTTCTCTGTTGTAATCAAAAACAGAAAACTCTTTAATAAATATTTATTATTTTAAAATTGCGTGTGTTGTATAACAGTGATATTCTATGTTAGGTATTTTCACGGCGATTCTCCACAATTAGTCACATGTTAAAATTCAACTAGCTGTTAATTAATTATCAAAACATTTGTGTTCATAAAACATCATTCTTACAATCAGCAGTTGAAGCGACTACTCTGTTGTATGTCACAAACATGTCACTCTATATTGGTTTAATATGAAAAAGAAAATCGCTTTAAAATATTTTGAAAAGTTACTGCTCTGAGCATTTGAAAAAAAAAAAAAGCCATATATTTTGAAACTTAAGGACGTACCTCGTTAACACGTCACTTCCTAAAATTACCATCTGTCATGTTTTTGAATGTAAACAGACAACTAAAAAAAATCGACGTTAAACAGTTAAACGTTAAACTGAAATGCTGTAGGAGAAAGGAAAATAAAATAAAATGTCATGAAATACATAATAATAAAGATCCAACATTACTGTATGTCTAAACGTGTAGTTACCACGTAGGTTGGTCAAGAGTTAGTAACTAATACGTGATTCTTTTTTATAAATTTTATCAGAAGAAAACAACCATTTTAATTTCCAGCTAAATTTAGCCCTTCCCTATTCCCACGTTTCTAGAAGATTAAAAAAAAAGTAACTACCCCTTGTTCGACGCCCCTGAGGCCCCTTACTGATCACAAAAAGAGAGCTATTGCATTCCAACGACCCTGATACGATCTCGGCGCTCGAGATGAAAGACGCCGCCGGAGGTCTAAAATGTTTAGTCTCACACTCGGTGTGATCTGCATAACTTGGTCGCTGTTCACCAAATGCGAGAAGAATTTATCAAATATGTTAGAAGATCTTCAGTTTAGTGGGTGAGCACGTTAGTTCTCAAACTTCAACTCCTCAAACTATAGCCAACTACCGAGTCTTTCTTGTTATCAAAACTACTTCAGGAATTCACACTGTTGATTTCGCAGAACCCGCCAAGTGGCTAATCAGTGCCTGCTTGTTGGTCTTAGGAAAAAAAACGTGTGACAACTTAAAAGTGATCTATTTCACCACGTGTCACTAACGGCTGCAAATCACCACGCCACGTTATAAATACCAAACCTTACGTGCATATCAAGCCAGCAATCAAGCTGACACGAAGTTATCTGTGCATTTCATTAGATACAAAAAAAACAGTCTACATTTAACAGTCTACATTCACTGTTTTATGAAATCGCATACGAGTGGCAAAACTCTCATCCGTTACTTTAGTATGAGATTAAAACTGCATACATATTACTGGGGAACACAGTAAAGATATTTGTTCCGATAAAACCAGGAAAAACATAGAAGAATACATCTTTATCTCCAATAAATTCAGCTCTAAGGATTACACAAATACAAGTAAAAGAAAAAAGTGACATTTAAAAACGAGTAACAAAAATCCTACATTCAATAAAGCCTGTGTAATAAATATTTACCGAACGGTCATTTAAGTGTTTACCAAAAGGTGGCGTTTATCACGAAGCTTTAGGAACAGCCACTTGGTATCTTCTTATAACCAAATGTTGTCGTGTGAATAAACATGATTTCAAGTTATAAAGAGCCTAGGTTGGAGAAAAGTAAACATACACGTTGAGCTTGTCAGACAGCTTCCTTAAGCAAACTTGTCAGCAAAAAAAAACAAAATATATTATATTGTAAACTGTACCTTAAAGAACGACAACTGAATTAACAGTAACATACATATCTTCTGGACTATATGCTTTATATATAACATTCCAGGTAAGAAATATTAAACACTTCACTTTTTTTTTTCTTTTGGCGTTCGTGTGCATAAACAAAATGGTTTCTATAATAATATTTACTTTTAAGACTTCGAAAATTCATTAAACTACAACATGGGGAAAAAAACGATGAAAGAATACTGAAAAATTAAGTTTTATGTGTATATTAGTTATATATAAGTGTTTTACTCTACCAAACTAGACTCATGGGCGAGTTAATAGAGATAAGTGGATTAATGACACATTACAATTAATAGCATATCAACAATCAAGAACATATTTTTTTCTATGCGTATATGTCACTCAAAACGTTTGCACCAACAGTGAGGTTCAATTTACCCAAACATTTTTTTAAAAATACGAAACAATATTAGGAGGCATGAATCTCAGTCAAACTTTTTGGCACGCCCCTGAGCTGTAGTTGAACCACCGCTGAGTGGTGGCGCCAGCGTCGGTTAAGTGGACTGGATGATTTATGGGATAACTATTTCTTTGGCTACTGGTCCTACAAAGCTGAATATAAACTGGCACAGTTATGCATGATACATGTGTTTTGTGTGTGTCGAAAGAAACAAAAAATAAGAATTTTCAACTCACGTAAAAAACTCGGCTATTTTCTAACAAAAAAAAAACACATTTTAAATTTACTTTAATCAGTCATTACTGGTTTAGTTATAGATAAGCAATTAACCATTGTCAGGTTACGACGTACTCTGAGTCCATCCAGTGTTTTAATATTTTTCAACTACCAAAGTTCTCCTTGTAATCAAATCCAAGAACGTTTGTCATGAAACAAAGAACTATATATATGTAAAAACGGCTCGTTTGGGTTGAGAAAATATTTTACGTATTTTTCTCAACCCAAACGAGTCGTTTTTACATATATATTTTTCTCTACAAATGGGTTTTCTCGACATCATTAGACAAAGAACTGAAATGAGCCAACGGGAGATGTTTTTGGTTTCTTTTTATCACTTAAATATGACATGATTTGTTTTCGGATGTTCGTGTAAAGCTACTCGAAGGCTCTCTATACTGGCCATCCATAATTATGAACTTACAGATTACAGAAAAGGAAGTAGCGAACAACACCTTCCGCCCAACTTTGGGCTACTCTTGACTAACCGAATAGTGGGGTTTGAACATTACTCTCATAATGCACTTACGGCCCCAAATTGTGGACTGCGAGATTTTGCTTTTGTGGTAACGGTAACGATAACTGAATTTGAGAGCACGTCATCCATGAAGTATATACACGAAAATCATGATACTAATAACTTATGCTATTACTTCACTTTCAATCTCGTTTCTATCAGTGGAGTCAGCAGATGGCTCGAGTAGCTTTGCTATAATAAAACACACACACTCAACCTTGTTCACAACGTAACGGAAATAGTTGTCCAAAAACAATACCTTCTGCACGAGTAAATGTTCAAATGACGTAATAATACACCAGCATTGTTCACGAGTTTTTAATTTGATTCTTAAAGTCACACTGATTTACATGCAATTTGAACCAATGTTTAGTAACTTTCCTTCTTTCAAACTTTTATTCGTTGTCAAACATTAAATTACTTATTTCAAACTGTAATTATTATTTTTCCAAAAAAAAAAAGGCTTTAAAATGTAATTTTTATCTTGGCTGAAAGAAAACAGTTTAGCGAATGTTTAATTTTTTTTTGGAACATTGTTTCCTAGTACCTAACTCTCCTGCTTCGTTCTATAAGTTTCATGGAAACAGTGACGTATTCATATCACCATTAAACTCTTCAAACTCATGAAAAATATCCATACTTTTTATTGTTTTATTTATTTCTCAGGCTTTAACATAACACCCCTTAAAGAATTCTCTTCTACCCCGATAATCAAAGAAGAGTTCACAATTTTGCCAACCAAATATCGGCGATGGTCATAACTGGGGTTTTACCTTTCGACAAGGGCCAAGAAAACTTCTAACGTCTGCAATAGTGTCAACTGTCACAGCGGCTTCCAAAATCATAATGTTATAGAACATTAAGAAAAAAATATTTAATTAGTGTAAATAACATTAATGACACAGTAGGACATTCCGCAAACCCATCCATCACTCAGACATTCAACATATGTTGTTCAGCATTTCACCACTAGAACATCAAACATAATATGTTGTTTAGCATTTCACCACTATGACATCCAACATAATATGTTGTTTAGCATTTCACCACTATGACATCCAACATAATATGTTGTTCAGCATTTCACCACTATGACATCCAACATAATATGTTGTTTAGCATTTCACCACTATGACATCCAACATAATATGTTGTTTAGCATTTCACCACTAGGGCAGTTAGTCACCGCCACCCACCGCCAATACTTGTGTTACTCTTCTATCAACGAATAGTGGAATTGACCATGACATTATAACGTACCTACAGCTGAAAGGGCGAGCATGCTTGGTGTGATGGAGAATCGAACCCGCGACCCTAAAGTTAAGAGTCCAACACACTAACCACCTTGCCATGTCGAGCATACGTTGACAGAACAACCGTACAAAACACGTTTATAGTTGCTACATATTTTAGACATGATAAATTGTACGTTGTAAGAGCATGTTAGTGAAAGCAAAAAAAAAATGTTATAATATGTGAGCCACACTGTATATATAGTATTGTATAGTATATATAGTACTGATGGGGCACTTTCCTCATTACCAGGACACGAGACCAGCTGGGATACGACAGATACAGTACTGATCCAGTTTCTACATGTATAATCAATTTTTATGAATAGTGACCATTAAGATGTAAACCAGATTAAGGAAGTAAATTGGAATTATTATCAATTTTATTTAAGTCGTTTCATAATCAGATGTTTAGGGTAAGAATTATTCACAAAACAAGGATTATTTTGTTTTAATCTTAGCATCTTCATGCATTGTGTTATGTCTGAAACAGCGGTATGTCTGAGGACTCACACTGCTAGAAACCGGGTTTCGATACCCGTGGTGGGCAGAGCACAGAAAGTCCATTGTGTAGCTTTGCGCTTAACAACAAACAGCTACTACACGTTGTGTATCGGCGCATAAATGAAGAACTAAATATTGTTTTTACAAAATGATACGCTACTTTGTTTAAACTATTATAGAAAGTGAGACCTGAATTTCCTAATTTCACATCATTTTCTCTATCTGTTTTTAAAACTTGGTCTTCCCTCACGATTCTGCAACTCCCCACCCTCTCCGATTGGCTCAGCAGTAACATACTGACTTAAGACGCTAAAAATCCGATTTCGATTCCTGTGGCGGCTTAATAACATTAAAAACAAATTCATACGATCCATGCTGAACCACAGACGCTTTTGAAACCAGTTAAAGAGGTAATAACATAATTACTTCAATTAATTTAATAGATTATAATACAGTAATATAACGTACCTTTCGCGTAACATCAGATCATTTTGTCATGTCCATAGTTTTAACTTTATAAACTACAATGATTCATTTCTTTAGTTTTTCTACCTGCTATTCATAACTAACATCAAGGTGTCTGTTTAGACCACAGTTTCAGAGTTTGTTTTCTGTTATTTGTAACCATTTTATTTTTAAAAGTGGAAGTTTGTATTTTATGAGGTAACTGTTATGGAATCCTTTTTTTGCTTGTTTTTGAATTTCGCGCAAAGCTACACGAAGGCTATCTCCGCTAGCCGTCCCTAATTTAAGCAGTGTAAGAATAGATGAAAGGCAGCTAGCTAGTCATCACTACCCACCGCCAACTCTTGGGCTACTCTTTACCAACGAATAGTGGGATTGACTGCCACATTGTAACGCCCCCCAAGACTGAAAGGGCGAGCATATTTGGTGCGACGGGGATTCGAATCCGCGACTCTCAGAGTTCGAGTTGAGCGCCTTAACCACCAGGCCATGCCGGGCCGTTACTGGATGTACCTACAGCATTGAACTTACGATCTGATCACATACGCATGTTTTATTTTCTAATAATGGATCGTAATCGTACCTCAGTGAAACAGAAAAAATTTCCACATGATATTTCAGGATAATGAGAAAATGTAAACCACTCTGTAAAACTTTTTGTTTCTCTGGCTACATCACTGACGACGTTCCGAAGGACGAGTTGACGACTATTATCATCTTCATCACATTCGTACTCAGTCACAAATCAAGAATCAATTACAATGCAAAGTTGGATTCACTTCACCAACTCCTACTCTCGTATTGAAAAAAATTTT
>NC_134835.1:63313618-63366578 GCF_004210375.1 Tachypleus tridentatus
AGTGGGTACATTTGGGTTGGTGAACATTGTCAATTCAGCTGCTTCCAAAGGACCAAACAGTTTAGTAATTCATATGTGCTGAATACTGAGATACTTCACATGCTGTACACAGTATTTCTGGAGGACCCGCAGTAACAAAACCCGACTAGTCTTTTCTAAGTGGCTTACCATTAATGCCCACGCGCTCAGTGATTTTCATAGGAAAGACTGAGATTGTGAGCAGTTTTGAATAAGAGACCAAAAATCAATGATCTTTGTAGGTGGAAAGAGTTCGATTACTTGTATTTAAACAAAATAAAATGAATTATGTTTTACATGTAACAAGTTGAATGGACGGATCAGCAGCTTAAAATCTGTTTGAGTAAACACAAGGGTGAGACTTCAACGAAACTCTTGTATCTTTCAATTTCAGAAACGAAGTGCAGCCATGGGAACTCATCAAACCACTTGCCCTGGAAGTTGATATTTTGAGATTTTGCTTTCTGTCGTGGTATTAGTTGTGCGTCTGGATGATATGGCTTTCCACACTGTATCTGTGGAGTGTCAGATATTTCATTACTGCACAAACTTGTTTCACAACTATCTGGTGGTTCATGATGTGCAATAGTTGCACAAGCATTTTCAGACTCGTTCTCTGATGAACATGGTATTTCCTCTGTATGGCAAGTTTCTATTCCTTTACTTGAGGTTGTTGGATTATACACAGGTCAACAAATTTTTTTCGAAATCTCAGTTGCATAAGATTTTTTTTACTCATTCTTACCCTTTGTGACCTGCTAAATTCAAATATGAAAACGGTTCAGCTCTACATGCTCTAGTTTTAATGCAATTTTAAGTTTTTCATTCTAGCCGTTTGTGGTCAAATTAACACGTTTCCTGCGATGCCTATATTGGCAAACCGGCAACTGCTGCGATGTTCTTGTACATCTGACAGCTTCAGTGCTGCATGAGCTATGATAACGTGAGGTTGTCATTACACTTGTCTCTAGCCTGCAACTTAGTTAAAGGTAAGACAATAGTGGGACACCGGTGGGTCCCATCGCAGGAAACGTGTTAATTACTCACACGTTTATGTTATCAACAGAGATATTAAAATTGTTTAGATTTTGTGGTCAAATTAATTACTTACACGTTTATGTTATTAACAGAGATATTAAAATTGTTTTGATTTTGTTTCAGATCTGATCATGGCTACAAGGAGACGTCAATGTGAGAACAAGCCGGACGCTTTCTGTTGTATTTGTGGATGCTTCACGCTTATTCGTCAAAGGCGTAATATAACATCGTTTGTGAGGCGTGCTTATAAAGCGTACTTTGGGGACTTGCTCTTGGTGACCAAGACATGAAATGGGCTTCACATATTGTGTGTCATAACTGCGAGGAAATGCTGCGTGACTGGACAAAAGGGAAACGTAAGGGTTTACCTTTCGGAATTCCCATGACCTGGCAAGAACCGATGGACCACACAACTGACTGCTATTTTTTGTCTGGTCAATACAAAGGGCATTGGCAAGAAAAACAGACACAAAATCTCATATCCTACTATTCCCTCAGCAATCCGACCTGCTCTGCACTCTGATGAGCTCCCAATCCCAGTTTTTAAAGGATATCTTCCATCTGAAGATGTGGGTAGTGACCAAGAGCAAGAGACTGCTGATGAAACTCAAAAAATACTTTCAGAATCTGGCGATCCTTCTTATGAGACCCCACAGTCATTAACTCCTCAACAGTTTAGCCAGCCAGAGTTGAATGACCTTGTGCGTGATTTGGGTCTCTCCAAAAATGCAGCTGAAGTGTTAGCTTCCAGGATGCAAGAAAAGAATCAGCTGAGCCATACAACTAAAGTGTCATACTTCTAAAATCGGGAGCAGGCTTTTGTGCCATTTTTTTACAGAGGAGAATATGTTTGTTTATTGTCATAATATCTCAGGTCTTCTCCAGGAATTAGGGATGCCAATATACCATCCAAATGACTGGCAATTATTTCTAGATTGTTCTAAGCAAAGTTTGAAGTGCGTTCTACTTCATAATGACAATGTCTATGCAGCTGTTCCAATTGGACACTCTGTGTATTTACGAGAGGAATATAATGACATTAAGACTGTGATTGACCTACTAAAATACCACGAGCACAACTGGACAATTTGTGTGGACCTCAAAATGGTTAATTTCCTCCTAGGTCAACAAAGAGGATTTACAAAGTACCCCTGCTATCTTTGCATGTGGGACAGCCGAGCTCGAGAAAAGCACTGGAACCAGAAGGAGTGGCCCATACGTGAGACTCTGAAGGCGAGTATGCCAAATATTGTCAACGATCCAATTGTCAGTCGAGAAAAGATCATATTTCCTCCTCTCCATATCAAGCTGGGCTTGATGAAACAGTTTATGAAGGCGTTGAATACTGACGGTGAATGCTTCCAACACATATTTTCTGTGCTACCTGGTTTGTCCTTCGAGAAGATCAAGGCAGGTGTTTTTGATGGACCACAGATTCGTGCACTTGTGCGTGATCAAGAATTTGCCAGAAAGATGAACGACAAGGAAAGGACTGCATGGCTTTCATTTGTGGCGGTGATGGCAAACTTTCTCGGCAATAAAAAAGCTGACAACTATGACACCCTTGTAGCGAATATGTTGTCAGCTTTTCGCGATCTTGGATGTAACATGAGTGTCAAACTCCATTACCTGTACAGTCATCTTGATAGATTCCCTGAGAACCCAGGAGCTGTAAGTGATGAGCAAGTCAAGCGGTTCCATTAGGACCTCAAGACCATGGAAGAGCGTCACCAAGGGAGATGGGACAAACATATGATGGCAGATTACTGCTGGAGCATTAAACGAGAATGCCCTGAGACAGTCCACAAACGCAAGAGCTACAAGCGGAAATTTATGCCTGAGTAGACTGCAATTGAGCTTTGCCTCCTCATAGTAGCAAATGTCTTATCTACTAATCAGTTTTATATAAATAAATTGAATTATAACTTGATATAAAATTGAATTTATATAAATAACTTTAATACATTTATACTATCTTGCATTTCCTTTTTTATTACCCAGCTATATTAAAGAGTTTTATAACATATTTTATCACATATTTTTCATGATAGACTACGACGTCAATGTGATGTTGACGAAATTTGAGATTTTTAAATACCTTGATTGCAAAAAAAAGTAGAGCACTGAGGAAAAAACTAACTTCAGATCTGAAATCAGGGCAAGAAATTATGTAATACCAAGTTTTTGATATAAATGCAACAAAAACTTTGTTGACCAGTGAATTACCTGCATCTGCATTGTCTCTTGTAGTACTAGCAACTGGCTTGCAGAACTGTATAATATCGGAAAGTTTCAGACGCTCGGTTGTCGTAATTGGAATCTGTTTCCCAGATGACTCAACAGGCTAAAATACAGTCTTTATTGAAAAACTCTAACGTACAACGATCGAAAATAGAACAGAATGGAAGTAGGACTGAACTGTACAATGTATTTAAGTCGAACGCGCGAACCTCACAGTGACTACCGAGCCGACTGACCGCCTGGGCATCGCTGGGACAATAACGTGTGCTAGTTACAACACAAGTAATTGCAAGTTTCTCGAAAAATACTTAAACAATCCTAAATATATTATATTACTGTTAAAGTTCATCAAAAGGCAAACACGTTGTGATGTCTATAAGCACGTCTATTAAATAAAAACACCTAAACAAAAACTAGCAATACAATTCAAGTAGAGGCTTCAGGTCGTTGAAATCGCTCCTTTTGTGTTCTAATTATACAAGAAAATACAATATTTTTACTATCTATGATAAGAGAATATATTGTTCTTTTACCCTAAAGTACCAGCACTTTATTAGAGGGCGGTGATAATCTGAAATTTCATGGGTTAATGAGGGCCACAAACACAGGTATAATGAGCCCTGTTGTAAAATCGAGGCTCAGACTAAAGGGAGCGGAGGGGGGTGATGTAGGGCGCGTCTGGATCCGAGCGGCCTGAACCTGTCGTTAACTATACACTAAACGTACACTATGGTCAGCGGATTCGGCAGCCAAGGAGAGAAAGGCGTTCGACAATAAAACCGGCTAGACATACATAAGAACAAATGGCGTAGGAAAACCGCACAATATACACATAAGATTGATGCAGCTACAAGCTACAAATGGCCTGCCAGATCTAGATCACAGGAGTTTATGCTTGGGAGTAATATTTTCGAATTTCATGCTCTGTTCAATCTGTTGTGATGAAAATTTTACTTAATCTTATACTACATACAAGACGTAGGTAGATTCTGTGATAGTGCTTGCAAGCCTTGCATGTATACTTAGGCCTACTGACTGATACTTACGAGCTATCGTTTAAATTGAAAAGCTTAGAAGCACGCCTATATTAAAGATGTACATTTCGGCTACTGAAAAAGCCTACATCTAGGCCTAATTATGTAATTCGATTGGTAAAAACACGAGAATTACAAGAACAAACACACAATTTGTAGGCCTATGATGCAATAAAACAATTCAACAGACTAAACTGTGAGGGGATGATTGTATGCACCATCCCCCACCTAAAATGAAAGGGGGAAGTATCCCCATCTCCCCAGGATCTACGCCCCTGCACATTACACATTTAATGTGTAACTGATCAACCAAAACTTTGCATCATTAGTATCTGAAGCATCTCATTTCTATGTGGCAAATATATGTACACAAGGGATCGTAGGACACAATACAAATGTTACAAGGAACATTATATAGCTTTCTTAAGCGAATTATGCAACAGAAAACAACACGTAGGATAGAATTAGCATACAATCTCGATTGGATTTAGTATGCTCCAAATCAGAGCGTCATAGAAAATTCAAACTTTTTCACATGTTACAGACATGTGGTATTCGCAAATCACCTTAATATTTCGAACTGAACCCAATAAGTACCATGTAAAATTGTCTCCAGTACAAAGATTCTAATTGTAAAAGAAACATTGTTTCCATTCTTTGCCATAGCATCATCACCTGACTGCTCATTCTCTCACATCATTTGTCATCTGTAACATACAAACATCATCCACTCAGCTAGTAAAGTCATTCACCCTATCCACACGAAAAGTAGATATTATCTGCTACAGGGAACAAAGAAACAAAAGGTAAATAGAAGAAAATGATGTCAATGGTTTGTTCTGGACCATTTGTTTAAACCAAAACGAAACAAAAATTCCTGTATTATTACAGTTGTGAAAAATATATGATATGCCTGCATATCAACTTTTCCCATCACCTCTGAGCATGACCTCAGGCTGAAAATTAAAATTAAACCCAATAACTACTTGCGCCATAGTAAAAAAATACTTTGATTCTACTTTGTTCTTAAGAGTAGTTACATACCAGATGGATAACTCAACCCTTTAATAAAGAACTATACTCAACTAGAAGATAAAACTTTTTATTATGTTTTGAAAGGTAGCATAATACATTACAACGTGAAACATTAATTTAAGTAAATATTAAATGAAATACAATACATCATTAAATGATAATAACGATAGAAAGAAAACCTTTTACAATTGAGCAGCACAACTGAGATGTAATATACGTTAAAATGATCAAAAGAAAAACCCTTGTAAACATAGTACTATAAAATCAAAGCTCTTGTAATGAATAAAACTTTACAAAATGAAACTTTAATATACACACACGCTTATCACATAAAATAAACCCTTTAATATGGAACATAGTTAATGTCCCTTTAACAAAGAACATATTAATACCTTTTGACATAGAAAAGAAGTATGTTCAAGTACACTCTAAAAAATACCAAAAATATTCTACAGCAATGAGTTACTTATAGAGAATAGTTATCCCTTTTAGAATGGAGGTGGGCGTAGTCTAACAAATTATATAATTGAAAGTTAAATACAAAAAAAGTAACAGTTGTGGAGGGAGAAATTTAACAGAGATATCCTTTAAAAATAAAAGGTTTAATACATCATGCCAGACATCACACGATAATAGTAATAAATTAGCATGAAAAACCTTTAACAGAAAAAATGCATTATTAATAAAGACGAAAACATTTATATTTTCGATCCATTCTGTGAAGACTGGGTAAGGGTGTACTAATCATACAAACAATATGTATGAAAATGGAACAAAAGGAAAGAAACACAAACGAATTACATATATTTAAAAGTTAATTTAAATTCCTGTTCTTTCACATACAATTGTGCAGTTGTGAAAAAGAGAGGTAACATCATTACACACACAAAATAAGAGAGGGAATAATATAGATATAGTATTGCAAGTAAATATGAACACAGAGGACAAAGTGAGTTTGTAAGGAGAATATATAAAGCAAATATGCACAAACATAAATACATTGCATTATTACAGAAAATGTGCAAAAAACAATGAATATTTGATATGTGACGAGTCTTCTGATTTGTATATATATGACTATATAATGTGGTTCTAAATATGCTGTAACACTTTCCACAATTCATCCAAGTCGTTTGATTACCATACAACGTTATTCGCAACCACACGGCCTCGATGATGTTCATATAAGACTTTGTGAAGACTACGACATTATTGTGAATATTCCATCAGCCTCCTTACAATCCAAGTAGGTGTTCCATTGAGTTTATGTTTGGTGTCATCGTCACATTGATAAAATGCATTCCCGAGGGAGTGGCATAGCGAATCAGAACTTAGCTGTATCTGTCAGCAGCCAGGATGCTTTCGTACATTTCTGGCTCATATACAGCCCCACAGTTGTATTTATCCATTTTCATGCTTCACTGTAGCCATTATACACTGACTGTTACACTGTTGTCCAGTCTGCTATCGAAAATCAGTGTGCCATTGATTATTGCCACACAGCAATTGTTCATAAAGAGCACTGTTTTACAGGTTTAAAATATCCTGCTGCTTTATTTCTGTTGTCTTTTCTCAGTAAAGGTTTTCTAGCAGTTTCAAGCCCACCAAGGCCATGTTTAGCTAACTTATATCTTAATGCTTTTGACTAAACGGTTAGCACTTGCCCTTGTAGCAAGATCTTTACTGAATGGTCGCTTCACGCACAGAAAAGATACTCCAAGGAACTTTACATTACTTGTTGGCAGTTTGAGTTTTTCTTCGACTATTACTATTCTAGTTTCGAGAACTCTGTTTAGAGCCTTGCATATAGCACTGGGTAAAACTTGAAGTTGGACTGTTGATAATAGTCTTAAAGCTTCGACTTATAGATGCTTGCTATGCGTAATTTCCTTTCCAGCAGCCAACATCTTCATCAAAAGTTTCAAACTCTAAAATCGAATCATTTCCAATACTTATGTAGGTCTTATGCTGGTTTGACTCTTGCAAAGTACTTGTCTGACACTGAATTACATTATGTCGTGTCAGCATAGCACTGCATTAAGCAACACTTCATTATACACATAAATATTATTCTATCGTGTGTAATATGGATTATATACTTACTTTGTCCTCTGATTCCATAAGTACTTCCAGATATACACACACATAGATACGTACATAATAGACCACAAAAGCTGCTAGACTCCTGTCTCATGAGAGTCTATTACCCATTCTGTTAAACCATCAGATCTGGGATGATAAGGTGAAGTGTAAAGGTTCACTACACCTAACCTTTAAAGTACGTCAGCAAACACTTTGCTGTTGAAATTGGAAACCTGGTACATGTGAATTTCTTCCAGTTCTACTTTCCAAGTTCTTTGCTAACACATCAGCGAAAGATTGTGCTAATGTATCAATCAATGCAAAAGCTTTTGCCCACTTAATAAAATATCTTAAACTGGCCTGTATGTATTAATGACCTCTCACTTTCTTTTGAAGTGGGCCAGTGTGTTTGAGACCTATTCTTTGTAGAGGAGGCCCAATAATTTTCTTTTGGAGTTTGTCCTGCCTCATCAAGGAACAAACAGGCGTACTGAGCAACAGTACATTTCCTGGTGACTTCCCAGAAATATTGATAATATGGTTATTATCATATAAATTATTATTAATTAAAATAAATTTTTCGGATATGCCTCAAACTTGTTAAAGTATAATAACCATTTAGTTCACTAAGTGATTGACTTAACTGTGTATATCTGAAAAACATTAAACTTGTTTTTCTTTGTTTATCGACCTTAACAGCCTAAATAGTTTTACTAATCAATTTGCAAAAAATAAAAAAACGGCGTATGTGTGTTGCTCTAACTTCATGCTGCAAAGGTTTTGTGCGAAATCAGTTCCATAGTTCTGAAGAGAACGATTATTGAAATATTGAAATATATATATATGGGAATGAAATAAGGAAAAAAGTATACAGTGCAAGTTGATGCCACTTCGTCCTCGAAACTAAAACTGAATTAAGTTAACAGTGACAACATGAAATTAAGGTTTGTAGATCACTTTGTACTACACACTTGTAAAAGATAACATTGTGTTGTAGATAAGGAAAGCAATACATTTTTTTATGTTATAGGATTATCAGTAAGAACTAGCGACCTCTTAGAGAAAAGCTGAAGTAGGTTTTGTTTGATATGAAAACCAAGTAAATCCCCCTTGTTTATCCTGCAATGCTTACAAATACAGAATTGTCAAATTAAAATATTTCGTGTTTGTACTAATTTATTCGTCGAACAACGTTTGTTTCCTAATACCTTATGTCTTCATTAGTAAGTTACTCGACTCAAAATATGTATTTTATGTAAACATTTAAAAGAGTTTCTGTGAAAACCAGTGGAGTGCAATCCAGATAAGAAATTCTTGATAAAACAAAAGCTTATCTCATATACGAATTTAATTTAGTGTTGCATCTTTCTTCACTCTCAGATAGAAGATGGACAATCTCACATCCTTTCTTCGTTTTATACAGTTATTTCAATATTTTATTCAACACAATGCTGGTATCCTCGCAAGAACTAATAACAGAGCAAATAAGCCCGGCATGGCCAGGTGGTTAAGGCGCTCGACTCGTAATCTGAGGGTCTCGGGTTCGAATCCCGGTCACACTAAACATACTCATCCTTTCAGCTGTGGAGCGTTATAATATGACAGTCAATCCCACTATTTGTTGGTAAAAGAGTAGCCCAAGAGTTGGCGGTGGGTGGTGATAACTAGCTGCCTTCCTGTTAATCTTACACTGCTAAATTAGGGACGGCTAGCGCAGATAGTCTTCAAGTAGCTTTGCGTGAAATTCAAAACAAACCAATGGTCTAATCTGTATGAAACCTCCAATAAAAACAACTAATGAATTTAGTTGCATTTATTACCAGGTAAAGTATGTAACATCTACACGTCATTATCCAAAAGCCTAAGTACAAAACACGAGTTCGAAACAGCCAGATGTGTTTAAGAAAGTAATAGACATTGCTAAACTTAAGGGTGAAAGGGGCCTTAGTTATCATGGTAAGACTCCTGAAGCCACTTACACTTTGTATGATTGATCCCTCATTAGAATACGATAATCTTTAGGAAATGTTTTTCCTTCTCCGCAAGTATGATTTGATATCAAATACGCATGTTAAAATCGTTGTAAAAATAAAAGAGTAAAATCACTAAATCCCTGAAACAGAATCATGATAGATGGAACACCAAAAAATCGTGAGGAGCTAACCACGTTGTTCTCCATACGACATTACATTACACGCAAAATTAGTTAGTTAGTTTTTTATGATATGTACTACCATGTTCCCATATTTTGTAATAAACTCATTCAGAGGTATCACAAAGACCAAGCATTGCATCTGTTTCAGGTATCGATGCTACACACAGAAAATAACCTGCAATTTAACTGTTTTCAAACTCTCGTAAATTACACCGTTTTGACACCCTGCATACACTTAGCGACCATCAATCAGTCTGTCTTAATGCTGTTTCTTTGTATGTATACCCACTGAATTTCGTTTAAAAGCATGATAGAAATGCCATGCCAAACCGTTCAATAGGTGACAAGGTAGTACAAGATACCTATATTTCACAGTCAACAGAACCACATATAACTCAAAACGATACGCAATGCAATGATCAGTGGCATCAGAATACAAGGTACAATTTAAGTTATAATTAATTTTTCACCTGTTTTGGAATGTTCAAATTATATAAACATATGCAAAAGAAAAAGGTCTATTATTTGCGAAATACTGAATCATACTCTACCGACGGTTCACAAGCAACAGTATTTTGGTTCTCTCTATTGTTAGTGTTTTACCTGTTTAATTGTTTTCTCCACTTCAAAGATGCCGGCGATATCATTTTCTTCTAGATCCACTTCATCCTTATTTTCCCGCTGTTGAATCTGTTTAGTAATATTTTGGATGAGATCCCTATGTTGACGCTCTTGAGTAATTAACGATCTCTGAATCCCAGGATTTCCTAGCTGAAAAAATATTCCAAGTTACGTATATTTGGAAACAAGTTATTTAATGAAATTTTGTAGATAATTTTAATCTCTTATAATATTTTACGTATAATTAAATTATCAAGAAACGATCTTTTTCTTGTATCTGCTGTTAATTTCAGATATCTTGTATTATTAACCAGTCATAAAAATTAACAGCACTTCAAGCATACTAAATAATTCTTTGAAAGCAATAACAAATTAAAAATTTCTACACGTCCGATAAACGTGTTCACAATAAACTTTAACTATCTTATTAACGCAATAACTTAGGATGGATATTAATAATCATAGATTTTTTTCACTT
Organism: Tachypleus tridentatus; assembly: GCF_004210375.1. NCBI lineage: Eukaryota > Metazoa > Arthropoda > Merostomata > Xiphosura > Limulidae > Tachypleus > Tachypleus tridentatus. The sequence goes on from NC_134835.1 coordinate 63,324,321, forward strand.
ACAGTTTGTTTGTACCGATTATTTTCTATTGTGTTCTGAAGAACATTCGAATAGTTTTGATAGTATTGTATTTAAAATGTTCTTAAGTTTCATAAAATGGACATTCCAATTTTGTTTTGAAATATGAAAATATTGAACACATATTAACTTAAAATCTCATTAACATAAAAAATGTTAAATATACAGTTATGCCTCAACAAAATATTTTAGGTTTTTCCAAGAATTTTTGTTCAGTGTATATAAAATTATAATATATATATTTATTATTATAACCAATGTTCTGTTCTGTAGCCTGGCAGCATTATCCCCACCCAGTATTTCAGTTAACCTAACTTCTACAGTACTTTATCAAGTTTCTCATCCTACTGTAATACATGATAAATCAAACTAACATAAATGACATTTGTTGAAGTATTTCTGAAGTCGGGAGCTATAGTGAAGGATATAAAAGGCACAGTTCCAAGTTGACGAATCATCCAAGCTGTTGGGTGGACCCAGTCGTAAAGGGCACTTGTCCAATTTTTGGATAGCAGCGGCCAACCACCGACATCATTCAACATCTTTTTCAGTGTAGTTACTCCATTAACGATGTTATCGTCTTTTGTTGTTGTTGGGTTTGTTTTTTTGATGGGAAGAGAAAAACGATCAGTTTACTTGACATACTGCAACTTACATAGATTGGTAAACTGAGAAAATATACCTTCGATTTGTTGTGCTATCTGCAAATAACATTCCGAAAATAAAATAATAAAGAACAGCATACGACTGTATACAAGTAAACAAACATCCAATAAAACGGCACTAGTCCACCAGTGACATAGCGGCAAACTCACACAACTAGAAAACGGGTTTCAATACCCCTGATAAACAGAGTCCAGAGAGCCCTTTGTGTAGTTTTGTGCTTAACTCCAAACAAAAACAGTACTAAATCAGGATATGATATAGAATACAGTACTAAACCGGAATATGATATAGAATACAGCACTAAACCCGGATATGATATAGAATACAGCACCAAACCAGGATACGATACAGAATACAGCACTAAACCAGGATATGATATAGAATACAGCACTAAACCAGGATATGATATAGAATACAGTACTAAACCAGGATATGATATAGAGTACAGTACTAAACCAGGATACGATATAGAATACAGCACTAAGCCAGGATATGATATATAATACAGCACTAAACCCGGATATGATGTAGAATACAGTACTAAACCAGGATATGATATAGAATACAGCACTAAGCCAGGATATGATATAGAATACAGCACTAAGCCAGGATATGATATAGAATACAGCATTAAACCAGGATATGATATAGAATACAGCACTAAACCCGGATATGATGTAGAATACAGTACTAAACCATGATATGATATAGAATACAGTACTAAACTAGGATATGATATAGAATACAGTACGAAACCAGGATATGATATAGAATACACTACTAAACCAGGATATGATATAGAATACAGCATTAAACCAGGATATGATATAGAATACAGTACTAAACCAGGATACGATATAGAATACAGTACTAAACCAGGATATGATATAGAATACAGTACTAAACCAGGATATGATATAGAATACAGTACTAAACCATGATATGATATAGAATACAGTACTAAACTAGGATATGATATAGAATACAGTACTAAACCAGGATATGATAAAGAATACACTACTAAACCAGGATATGATATAGAATAAGTTTTTGATATGCTTTATTTCCACTTTTTTCTGATGTACTTTCAAGAAAGAAAAAGTTATTATCAAATATAACTGTGAAAGTTTTGTTAAAACATATTGAAATATAAATACTTAGTTTCGTCAAGAGTAAATCGATATTATAAAAATAAATTAAGTAAAACGAATAGTGTGTGGGTGTGTTTTCTTATAGCAAAACCACATCGAGCTATCTACTGTGTCTACTAAGGGAAATCGAACCTCTGATTTTAGGGTTGTAAGTTCGTAGACTTATCGCTTAATTACTACTAAATAAAAAAGTGAATAAACAAAATTATACTTGTTGAGAACATTTGTTTCGTTTTTCTTTTTAGATTAAAATATATATATATATAAGGTTTGGTTTTTTTAACTTCGCGCAAAGCTACTCGAGGGCTATCTGCGCTAGCCATACTTAACTGAGCAGCGTAAGACTAGAGGGAAGGCAGCTAGTCATCACCACCCACCGCCAACTCTTGGGCTACTCTTTTACCAACGAATAGTGGGATTGACCGTCACATTATAACGCCTCCGCGGTTGAAAGGAAGAGCATGTTTGGTGCGACCGGGATGCGAACCCTCGACCTTCAGATTACGAGTCGCACGCCTTAACACGCTTGGCCATGCCAGGCCATATATATAAGGATGATAACTGCTACCCCAGTTACAATGATGACTGTGAGTTCAATAAAAATAACTGTGATCCCAGTAACAATATTCATTTTGATCTCGGTATCAATAATGGTTTGATCCTGGTAACGATGATAATTTTGATTCCGGTAACAATAATGACTTTTTTTTCCAGTTGTTGTTTTGTTTTTGAATTAAGCACAAAGCTAAACAATGGACTATCTGTGCTCTGCCCACCACGGGTATCGAAACCCGGATTTTAGCGTTGTAAGTCCGCAGACATACAGCTGAACCACTGGGGGGCTTGATTCCAGTAACAATAATAATTTTTATCCTACTAACAATAATGACTTTGATCTTGCAATGTTTTTCATCCAGACAACAATTCAGTTTTTCTTCCTTAACAGCCAATTAAAATCTACTGAAGGATCTAATCGAATGGACAACACCTATAGTGAATAAATATTAAAAAGTTATAAAGTGTTGTTTCGGTTTTCGATATTCTACCTGCTTCCAGACTCTCTTGTTGACCGAGTTAAATTCGTTAATGATTAACACCGAAAACCTTTAAATAGCTGAATATTACGAGTTACTTATCGATTTATCCTTAGAAGTATGTTTTCCCTTTTATTTAAAGTGTGGTGCAACGCACCGTAAAGCTGGTAATTTTTCTCGTTTATCACTTCGTCAGAAAAATGTCCTAAACAACTGGCCTTTTTTTAAATTAGTGTCAGTTAGTTATGTCTTTCTGAGATCAATGAGTAGTAATTGTCTAATTTTTTGCTTCTAAAAGCGTAAGCTATCAAATATTTATTTACATTTTATAAAACTAACGAAGGACTGATACGAATGTGAAAAGCAAAACTTACCCATTTTTAGGCACGATGTGTACATTTTCTTCATCTGAGTTACAGCAGATGATGGATTAGTTAGAGAAATCCCATCAAGAAGAGCTAGAGACAAACACACACAAACAACGACAAGAAAAAAACATTGTGTGAACTCGTACATGTAGCAACTTCTCTAAATTAGTGTGTGTGTTTATTAGCTGTTGGACAATTTCTTAAAATTCCAGAGTAAGCATAACAACCGTTCACTTATTAGGTCTAACTTCACAAGTAAGCTACATTTAAAGAAATATCTTACTTCATTAAGTTCGTATACTGACTAATATAAATTATGAACTGATTTCTTATTGACTGATTAACAGATTCACTAACACAATAAGTGGATATTTATCATTCTGGATTACGAGAATTCAACTACCACTTCGATGTTGCATGATCTGTGAATAAGTTAAAGTCGTGTCCATATATGTTGTGATGGAAATACCTCGGGACTTTGACATCACTTAATAGCCTCTTCGAGTTTTACACAATCGTTTTCCAACTGCTCTCACGTATTCTTTCGCATGTTGTACTTGTGATAACGCTACTTTTGTTACATAACCACTAATATGTTCAGCTACTGTGAGAGGATCTTCAAGAGGTGAGCATGTTAATACAGAAGTAATGGATAGTTCTTTCTTTAGTTTGTTCACAATGACCACTCCAACCAAACTTGTTTGTTTTTTTAGTAGTTTGTGTAAAGGACAAACTGTCAAAGAATGATTTTACAAAATGAAGACAGTAAAAGCACAGTCCAAAAAAACCTTTTACCTCACACTAGTTTTATGGTTTTAACCAATTCTGGATAGATTCGATATTTGCTGGATTCCTAAAAAACAGTCCCTGTCCATTGACCGTATATTCCAAGAAACTAAGTTGTAGCTGAAACAACTTATAGTTCTTGAGATTCAGTTCAAGGTTCTCACTCCTCAACTGGTAAAGTACTTTTTTTCTTGCCCATCACTTATTTTCACATGTGATTACATCATCCAAATAGATGAGTATAAATTGAAGATTTCAGATAGAACACATTCCATTCAGACATATCAAGTGCATTACAACATAACTTATTTCCTGCAGCAAAAGATGCCTTTTCTAAAGTTGCTTTGTATACTTGCATCCGCCAATATTCTCTCTTCAGGTCCAACGTTCAAAACCATTTTGACTAAGATAAAACATCTAAAGCGAAAGCAATCCTTAACAATGAGTAACATTCTTTCTTTTTTGACTTACAGATCCACTATATTTCTTGATTTCATTAACCTTTCAAATCCATCGTTCTTCTTCACAAGTAAAATAAGTGAAAATCAACGACTAGTACTTGGATCCATTACTGTGTATTCATTTATGGCCTCAATTTCTTTCAGACCATCAATCTTATTTTTCGCAAATGGAAGTCATATGGTCAACGTAAATGCTGGGGTTACATCTCCGCTATCTGTTTAATAAGATATTTTATTTATCCACTTTGAGTCATGATATCCACTGAAGAAGGTAATTTGTTATTATGTAAGCGAGTAATGTAAGAATTTCACATCTTCAACCATACAGTTCTTGTAAATAAGATGAAAAGTTTCCGTTATCGTTACATCAGACTTCCCATACGTTTTTTCTTAGGTGACCAACTCCGGATTAAGGCATGAGCTTATCGGACTGAAGCCCAGGGCCTCAAGCTATGACTACAAATGTATTGCACGTAAAGGTTCTGTCTCGAGGGGGCCTAAATAAGTTGATAAACCTAGGGCCAATAAAACCCTCAATCCGACCTTGGAGGCGACTAGTTACAATTTTCTTTGTTGTGAAGTTATTTCTTGTACAACGTCACAGTTTACAAAGTTTCATCCCATTACACTTTATTAATATTTAATACTTATGAAATCGACGAAGTTACTTAAAATCAAATCGAATACACTTTGTTCAAACATACAAACGATTCATAAATTACCTAACTAGTAAATAGGAAAGAATACGAAGCAATTACATGTATTAAAATGATTTTTTTGTAAGTGGTACAGGCAATAAGTTCTACAGTAATATAACAAATATTATAATAATAAAACTAGTAAACAACAGTTTTTTTTATGGATACATTTATATTGATAATAACCTTTGTTTCGTTTATGTTATGTTATCTCTCCTTTAGCACAGTACCGTAGAATTAATAAAACATAAAATGTCATATAAACAACTTGTAGTCTATGAATATTTCCGTATTGTTGTTTTAACACTCTTGTGTTTTATGAACTTTATGAGTTTTTCGCAATTGAAATTATCTTTGTATGTTTTTACATATATTACATATTTCTGCATTAATTTTAAAGAATAATTTCTTAACAGACCTGTTTTGTTAACGTGACGAAAACACGTGCCTTTGTTGGACCGTCTTAAATTTACAGACCTATAACTCTAGCATCCGGGGTTTGATTCCCTGCGGTAGCTTAGCCCTCAAACAAATAAAGTTGTGGCCAATTACAAAATCGACGTTAGCAGAATGTTCGGTTCTTTTTTTTAAAAAAAATGTTTAATCGATTATATCAGAGGGTAGAGTACGTTATATTAAAGCGACCCGAGTGTGCAAATCAGCAGTTATAATCGATATAAAGTTACGGTACAACAGACTGTATAAGAACTACATTTAACATTTAGCATTTCATAGATAGTGCGATGACACCGCAAACTGACCGGTTTTGGGAATGGTATATAACAACTCTTTCCGACGCAAAATATTCATAGTCGTAGATCATAAAGATGTGTCCAAATCGAGGATTTAGAGTTTGTTTTTGTTGTTTTTTTTCTCATCGTCCAGCCAATTGTGGTATCAAACGAAAGGCCCCTTGGGCAGTGACGTATTCAGATAAGACAAAAGATAGATCTGTGTATACTTAATAGCATTGGAAAACAACAGACTATGGATCAACTTAGGACACCTAAGTGCAACAGACATAGTGAGCCAAGTACGCTGTCTTTTAACAGTTACGAAATAACAGTAGTAAAAGCTGCCCATGTTGCCTTAGGCAACAGTGCGCGACGTCATCAAGAAGGATCTTCATCTGAAAAAGCCACACAAGTCATTCTCAAGTAGCTAGAAAATGAAACACGTATTTATGTGGATCCGTACGCAAACATACCAATCGGACGTAGCGCCTATGAATTTCTGGGTGATAGGACTGTTGAAACAGCGTTGGGAAACAGTTTTCTCCTACTCAACAGAGGGATAGGTGTAATTTGGACATGACAGCCTTGCGACACAACTTTTTCTAACCGAAACTGTGCTTCAGAGCTATTGTCAATATCCATAATCGTAAGGAAGAGCATAACTGGATGTGGTGATACAAACTGTAACGGTGTGATAGTTTTCAAGATCGTTTAATATAACGTATTCAACTTCTGTAGCCACGTTTACATGATTTACTGGAATAACAACTACAGCTTATGATTTACGAGTTATTGCAGGAAATGAATGAAAATCTGAAGCAGCAAATCACTAAACCTTTTAGCCTATGTGTTGTTTGAAACTCCAATTTCTTTCTCACATCATAGATGCTATCTTTAGCAGAATCAGGGATGACAGCTTTGTTGATCCAACCTCCACAGGAGTAGGTGTAAAAGTCAGAACAAGGGTCTACAGACTGGTTCATGGACGCTAGGAGGCCAGCCGCTAAAATAACAGAAGTTATTTTTTTAATCTTTTAAAATCACTGGTTCAGAATAACTATTCACATTTTATAAACCGAAGACGGCGAAGTTTTGTCTTGTTTTGTTTTACGTTTATGTAAAATCCTATAATTAAAAAAAAAGGATTTTTCCTACTTTTTAAACCTTTGAACAAGAAAAATAATAACAGTGATAACATCACTTAAGCTGCAAAATGTTTTTGTTTCTCATCGTCCAATTAATTGTGGTATCTGACGAAAGGCTCCTTGAGCAGTGACTTATATATATGATAAAAGACAGATCTTTATGCTGTTTCTTCGCACCTCTGATTTTGAATCTGAAATGAGCAAATTAAGGGGAAGGTGAAAAAAACAAAACAAAACGCCTGCAGTGTAAATGAGTTTTATCGCGATTGTTAAGGCTGTTAGTTTCCAATTCTTCGAAAGCTTTCGATGTTTAAAGATAATTATTTCACATATCTCAGTCAATATACTATCGGTTACAAACTAAAAGTCACCAAAACCCTATTTATATTGAAATTAAATGAACAAAAACTTAACCAGAAATTTGACCTTCAGCGGTGTGGTTTCAATTGTCATATAATAAACTAATATTTTCACGAATGTTTTCATACGACTTCAGCATAATTTACAAAATAGTTAGAAGACAGACATTTTATTTATTAAAAAAACAGAAATAGTCTTTATTAACTTTTCACTTCATGCCAGCAATAAACAAAATAAATCGTCAGTGTAAAATTAAACGTATAAATAAATTATACATATATGACTTGTACAATATATAACTGATTAAAATGGTTTTGAATATATTAATTGAAAATAAATTTTCAAACATACGTTGGTATTCAAATTCAACAACTATACCTTTGCAAGAGTCCGGTAAATTTTCTGATTATTTCAACAAGTTTGTTTGTTCGTTTTTTTAAATTTCGCGCAAAGCTAGTGAGGACAATCTGCTAACATTAGTTAGTTTCGATGTAGTGCAGTTGAAATAACCTAAACTACATTACTAGTTTTTGTCATTTCTTATACATGTTCTGTGCCAGTGATTGGACCAGCCACTATTATTAGTTTATTTACATTAATTACAAACCATAAACAGAATATATCCTGCTCTTTTTTGAGGTGACTGTCCGAGAAATCAGTATCTTAGGCAATGCTTGAACCGTGTCTTTAGCTGTTAGTTTGACCTGCAGAACACCCAAAAACTTAACACGTGTATTAGACGGAACTGTAATGTAAAAATATGCAGTCTTGAACAAACATTTGCATATTTTGTAACAAATGAGGTCATTGTTATGAAGGTAGAGTGCAAATGACTTAGAGTAATTAACCATTTACTTATGTAATTTATAGGATGAGACAAGTTTTATGAACATCATGAACGAGTTATTAGAACAGGAAACCAATTTTACCAAAAACTGTATAAAGACATGTGATTCGGAATTGCACATATCATAACTATACCAAAACATCTATAATGAAAAAATATAACATTAAATTATTATAAATAGGGTTTGTAACGTTATACCACTTTGTATTAAATATCCAGCACTTAGTTGGCCCTCTTCACACTCTAATAACCTCCGAAAGGCTACGCAGCATGTTATCGATGAGGTTTGTGATGTAATTTATTGTGAATTCATCTTAACTATCGCTAGAACGAGCTAGAACTTAGCTGCAGCAACTGATTTAGACTATTTTCTGGCTTATTTATGTCCAACATTTCTCAACGGGATTAAAACCTGGAAACTATGTTGGCTATGGCATTTTGGTCGAGAAAATCTTGTACCACAAACACACTGTGGGAAGTGGTATTGTCATCCTTGAACACAGAGTTAGTGCCAAATCTTGCCCTAGCATATAGCAGAAACATAATCTCAATGTAATAGCTGTAGGACACGCCATTGACGTTTCCCTAGAGGATATGAAGAGTAGTTTTCCACCATGATGAATGGCTACCCAAACATATACTGCACAACCCAATATTGTTACCTACATATATTTATAAAATATGAAAAATACAATCGTCGTCGTTGCTTAACAATTAACATCAAAGAGAACTCAACGTCTTCATGAAGACGGAAGTATGTGTCATGCGTCCCATAGCAACATACTGAATGCACTGAAACTCATGCGCTGTATTGCCACTCCCTGTGTAATGCCATTCTATCTTGAGCTTTTACGAAGATTAGACAACCACGTTGATTTCAAGTTAAAACAAATCATCAGGGATTTTACTTGATAAACTAAAGGTTTCACAGGTATTTATCCATTAATTTCATTTATCTTTTATTGAAAAGTAAAACATAGCATGCATGTATAAGTGTATTGTGTATAGGTCAAAACTATGAAGCATTTAGCCGGTGTTGTGTCCTCTGTGAGATCATTTTGCATTGTGTATCAGCCATCCAAAATTTGCTGCCAATCACCAGAACAGGCGCATTGTTTTGAAGTAATATTGACTATAAACACAACATGATGAAAGATAGTTCGCCTGATAGTGACTTTACTTTTCCTCAGAGTGTATTAACTTCACATAGGATAATTCGTTTCTGCTATGTAAACTATGTCTTTATGTTACATTTCTTTTGATTTGTAGCTTTACTCTTAATGGTATATTAAATGTTCAATCTAAGTTAATCTTGATTTTCTTTATTATTATGTATTACCTTTGGTGGAATTTAGGTGAGCTTCCTCTTTTACATATACGCATATTTTCATAACCAGATTATTTCTAATTTGTAATAATGAATTATTAATCAGAGTATGAGTTTTCAATGAAAACTGCATTGAAAACGCAGTTCAAAATAGCACATCTTTCTGAAATGTACCTTGGTACATTTACATTATTATAATTTACCATCTATATTTCATATTGATGGCATTTTGAGAAGGCCCTTCACAGTTTACCTCAGCCCCCCTCCAACGAAAATATTCTGGCGCCGCCACTGCCGAAAATAACGTTATCATTAACGACACTCAGTTTCTTCTAACTAGAAAATAAATTACAACATTGAAAAATATATATAGCTTAAAGCACACCTTTATGGGCACATACTAAGCTACGTCTATCCCCTATGTATGTCAAATCAATCACTACACTTGAAGGAACAAATAGGTAGCTGTTCACTAACAGATCTGTAATCACGTGTGATCTGATCTCACTAGTTTAAACCTGTACAACTTTCTTAAACCTGACGTTAATATGTTCTATTTGGTGGAGTTTTGGGTTGAAGAATAAACACAAGGAAAGTACATTAGTGCCACCACTGTCCAATTTGTCCAAAGTTGTCAAAAATATCTCTCCTCCCAAGTTCTCTACATGAATCATAAAATATTCCCTTCTGCATTATCAAAACAGCTGAAAAGCCAGGTTTAAAGCATCTCTCATTTAGCTAGCAAACCAGTTAGGCTGAATCATGTCCCATACAGCATCTGTGTAGGTGGCAGCATATGTCATTCATAAAGTAAGGTTAACAGAATCAATGGGTGTGTCTTCAGCAGAACCACCGTAGTTGCTGCTGTATTATTTTAATACTTGTCTGAGGTTACTAACCCACACCCTGTTGCTACTGGTACAGCTTGAATTAAACACATAATGTCTCTAATTCCCAGGTTGTAACACAAGGAATCACTAGGAAGTCACTCCGTACAATTACCAACTGAAACATCTTTTATAACTAAACGTTACAATTAATCAGTTAAATTGTCAAAGACACCTCGTTTACAAGCATTAAGATAGATGATTAAAATGTTTACACGTTCTACAATAACTCCAATTTGCTGAATCCGAAAAAAAATGTTTTCATCACGTTTTTCACAGAACGTTAAGTAATTTTACATAAGTGGATCATATTCATTGAAATCTGGTCACATTTTGTTAAGCTTAAAATGTTGACAACCACTGGCTATAGATTTTTCTTGACCAATCGCGACATTAGAGTCTTACTAAACATTAGAGAACCCAAACATAATTATAAAAAAATGTTCATTGTGGTAAACGAAATAATATTTTGATATTAAACAAAGTTCTTTCTTCCCAATTTCTAAAAAAAATCTTTACATGATAAAAATAAATGAATATTATTTGTTATCCGTCCTGAAAACATTTTATCATGCCTAATGTTTCGTTTTTATAAATACTGAACGAGACAGATACATTATTATCCTATAGCCGAATGTGTTTTTGTGACTTAGTACACATTTATAGTACTGTAGTACAGTTTTTTGTTATTATAATTAGTATATGAGCTCGAATATCTTTCTTCATCACGTTTTTCACAAAATGTTTTACGTACTTTTATATAAGTGAATCAAATTCATTGAAATCTGGTCACATATTGTTATGCTTAAAACGTTGACAACCACTGGTTATAGGTTTCTCTTGACCAGAAGCGACGTAAGAGTGTGATGGTTTTATTGTCTAGAAATTTTTACATGGAGAAAAATCCTGAAAGATTCAAATTATAGACAATTAAAAGAAGTTATCACAAAATACTTTATTAACCTGAAGATGACCTAAGGAGATCGAAACATTGCTCTGTAATTTATTTTAATTAAAGTTTTGGCCCTGCATGGCCAGGTGGATTAAGGCATTCGCCTCGTAATCTGAGAATCCCCGTCGCACCAAACATGCTCGCCCTTTCAGCCGTGGGGGCATTATAATGTGATGGTTAATCCCACTATTCGTTGGTAAAAGAGTAGCCCAAGAGTTGGCGGTGATGACTAGCTGCCTTCCCTCTAATCTTACACTGCTAAATTAGGGACAGCTATCACAGATAGCCCTCGAGTAGCTTTGCGCAACATTAAAAAAAAAACAATTAAAGTTTTAATACCCATACCAGCCGTCTTAAAAATACATAAAATGCTTTGGTTTCTGTCCTTAATCGAAAGATAACATAACATAGCTATTTACAAGTTTAAGTCAATGCTTTCTCTATAGTTAAAGAAAAAAAACATTGATTTCACTTATGAAAAGTTTGTTTTCAACAAGCTGCAAGAAGATAAACACTGTTTACGTGAGCTTTAGTGTACTGTTATTAAGGTTCCACTTGGAAACCTATCAATATTTTATACATCTCAAACACATTACAGTTAAGATGAATCAATAATTTAAAAGTAAACCATGCTTCTAGTAATGAAATAAAATTTATTCTGAAATAAAAGATTCATAATTTGGTAAAATGTCTTAGTAAGTTTTATGAATCTTCCAGCGTCACGCCAGTAGAACCTCCAAGTAATGCTTACTATAACCTCATTTGGATCTTTTGTTCCGTTTTATGTTGAAAACAGTCATCTATATTCCCGATGGTACAACAACAAATTTAAAGACTTATAACACTGAAAATTGAGTTTCGATACCCACAGGGGGCAAAGCACAGATAGCTCATTGTGTAGATTTGTGCTCAACAATAAATCAACATACTTGTAATGACTAATAGAACTGAAACAGTTCTATGATGTTCATAGTAATATTTACTTATCACAATTAAAACCTAAAACAAGCAGGACAGTATACTGAGTCGTGTATCTAAAAAGAAAAATCGTCGGGTGCAGCAAAGAGCCACTGATAAATTTGCTTGTTTATTATTAAGCACAAAGTTACACAATGGTACGTCTGTGTTCTGCCCATCACGAGTATCGGAATTCGGTTTTTAGCGACGTGAGTCCGTAGACATACTGCTGTGCCACTGGGGGCGATGCTGATAGAAGACTTAGAGACATATTCTTACTGGAAAAAAATTGAAATTCAGACAGTAAAATATAAGTTTTCCTGCATTGTGAGAGGAACTTTTATTTGGTTTTGTGTTACAAAAAATAGCGTTTATAAGTCTGTAGTTTTGGAAGTACGAGTGTTTCTCAATGCCATATATTTAAAGCGATAACATAACATGAGGTAGAAACTATGTGGCAAAACAATTTTGGACATGTTTATAATTACGTTAGTGTTGATTTTTTTAAATTTTCATATGATTATTGCAATTGTTTCTTTACACCTGTGATTAACGACATATTTGACAAGACAACTGAGGAGGTTTGGTTTGGTTTGGTTTGTTTTGAAGTTCGCGCAAAGTCACACTAGGGCTATCCGCGCTAGCCGTCCCTAATTTTGCAATGTAAGACTAGAGGGAAGGCAACTAGTCATCATCACCAACCGCCAACTCTTGGGCTACTCTTTTACCAACGAATAGTGGGACTGACCGTCACATTACAACGCACCCACGGCTGAAAAGGCGAGGAGGTAGCAGTATTCACATTATTTGCAGCGCTGAATAAAATGTATACTTCATACAATTACTGTACACTATCAAAAAGAATTACAGATCTAGCACATCTTTGGTTGAATGAAAAACTTGCCCGATTATTATCACATGTGGTCTACGTGTCTTTCGACAGAATTAAGTGAGCAGTTTGATTGAAAGCTGCGATATATTTATTATAGCGTTGTTGTTGTTTTGAATTAAGCACAAAGTTACACAATGGGCTATCTGTGCTCTGCCCACCACAAGTATCGAAACCCGGTTTTCAGCGTTGTAAGTCCACAGACATACCGCTGAGCCACAGGAGGGCTTATTATAGCGTAGCTGAGTCAAATGATAAAGTATCTTAACTTTCTAGCTTTGCAGTTCGTACAAGTCACGTCCTCGATTGATTGCCGATTAATTCGACAAACATGCCTTATCTGGTATTGTACAAAGAATCATTATGAAACGGTCAGATTAATTATGTACAGTAGGAAAAAGCAAACAAGGCTGACGAAAGTATTGTGATAACGGACGAGAGTTTAAGTTTTGTATTATTAAAAGCATCTTGATACCCTGATTACTCTAGCTTAAATCGTGTTTTACATTGTTCAAGTTGTTTATAAATTTTCAGAAACATTCAAGATTATGAGCTAAACATTTATTTACTGACGACTAAACCACCTATAAATAATAAGTCCTCTTTATTTATATATTATAATTTACCTTCAATGTTTTAAATATCATGGTAGAGAATTTTCCTCTAAATACAATTAATTATATCAGTTTTTTTATAAATGTAGCTACAATCGTTTCGTTAAAATTGTTTCAGTAATGACACTTCTCAAGATGGGTACGTTCTAAATTTTGCGGAAAAAAAGTGTATTTTGTCGACGGTTGTAAAGACCGCGAAACTAGAAAAACACATCTGAATCCGTAGATTTCCAATAAAATATATCCTATTTAACACCCACACAATGTCAATTTCATTTTACGTTTTCAAGCTTTTGTGTTATTTAAGTTGTTACTTATAAGTGTCGTTGTTTTGTCTTCATATTCTCAGGCCTGACACTACTCTGATACCACTTAACAATATCGTGAAGTTTAATGTTTGTTCCCAGGAATTCAAGTTCTAAAACGAGTCATTTTGTTTATAACCAAAGAACGCTTACAACCGTTGGGGCACCTTAGACACTTTTGCGTCATCGGTCATTCTTGGACAGATTTAGATAATGGTGCCCATATCTTTTCTAGGTACCCGTCCCTAATTCAGCAACGAAAGACTAGAGAGAAGGCAACTAGTGAGCACCACCCAACCCCACCTCTTGGACTACTCTTTTACTACGACTAAAAGAGCGACTGGGATATGAACCTGCGACACGCCAAGTGTGAGTCGGTTATGGCAACCACCAGACTATCTAAAGCAATGGAGCACGACTAACAAATCAAAATAACAACCAAATTGTTGCCATCGGCGATTTGATTTGTTTTTATATAAGTGTAAACGTATATTTGATTTTTAAATGAAACTTGTTTGAAGTCGATTAAAAAAAAGGCATTATCACCGTAATGTTTGTTTTTCTTCATCGTCTAAAATCAATTTAAATAACAAGAAAGCAGGAGCCACCTTTGCTGAGTCTTAGATTACCAACAGAAATGAAAAAGTGGTCAGTTTCACTGTACAGAAGAATGTTCAAATGCAATTTCATTTGGGCAGTTAAATTTGTGAGATAATATGTATTATATTATATGTAAACAAGTGAGCTGAGAAAAAAAATGGAGCTGAAATCGCGAGATGATGTATTTTATTTAAATATTAGTCTATTTTAATAGTTCTTGTAAGTTAAAGAATATGCGTTTCTGAGACAACAAAGGTCCAATTTTGAGATAATTATAACAATAAGTTAAAAAAGGAGTGGTAACAAAATACACATATATCCACTTACCAGCCTCCTTGCACTCGTCAGTCAAGCAAACCGTTTTTTTCTGCTGCAAAATAAAAGTTTGGGATATTTTCCGTTGTTTTCTCTGTGAATATCATAAAGGTAGTTTTATAAAGTAAACTAGAGCAATCTTAAATTATTTCTAATGTTTTTCACTTGAAATGTGGGTGAAATTACAACACCTCGAGTAACGTATGAAATACACTCTTCATAAATCAACCACCGTGAACTCGAACCTTCATATCAATTTTTCTCTTACTCAGAAAAGCTATCTTAACTGGCATTTTTTTTCGTTAATTGAAAATTTAGCATATTTTTTATTTCCATTTGATGAATTGCAAAGGTCATTCTAGTCAATATTGTGACTTTATTTTAGGAAGTAATCTTAAAGACGAATTGTGTTCTACAGACATTATTGCAATTTTATAGCGAGCTCAATTATAATAGATTTAATTCAGTCTTTTTTGTTTTTGAATAAACCGTAGAATTTACTCTCTGTGGTTGGAAATACGTTCGCTATATAGTAGTTTGTTTGGTTTGAATTTCGCGCAAAGCTACACGAGAGCTATCTGCTCTAACCGTCCCTAATTTAGCAGTATAAGACGAGAGGGAAGGTAGCTAATCATCACCACCCACCGCCAACTCTTAGGCTACTCTTTTATCACCGAATAGTGGAATTGATCGTAACATTACAGCGCTTCCACGACTTAAAGGGCGAGCATGTTTGGTGTGACGGGAATTCGAACCCGCGACCCTCAGATTACGAGCCGAGTGCCTTAACCACCTGGCTATGCCGGGCCTCGCCATATATTATAAAATTAAGAATGAAGTGCTTTGTGATTTTGTCAGCATTTTCTTTTTACTATATGAAACTTGTTGACATGCCTTTTTGCTTATTAAATAAGACATTTAAAACTTACGAAAACATACCAAGCTGACATTATAGATTATAATAGGACGTATATATCATGATGAATGTAAATAGTTATAAAATAACTATTAATACATATATAATAAAAATCCATTTCATATCAATAACTCTCAGTTTTCGTAATCAACATTGAACACATTAATAATACAAGATGTAATTTAACATACTAACAAAACAAACATTGCACAAATAGCAAGCTTACCGACAGTTTTCCTAAAAGTTAGTACCACAGCGATGATGGCCACTGTACCACAACCCAGAACTGTTATTAAAGTTGCGAGAATCAACCACTTCCGAGCGATCTAAGAAGACAAAATGTGACTAAATCGCCAAACACCACATCTAACACACTGATGTAACATTTCCTATAAATAACTGATATTAGTTCATGACGGTACGGTCTGTTTCTACATATTACTGTGGCATGAAAGCATATCATGTGTTTGCCCCCCCCCTCTCCAAGTTGATATTAAAATTTTTAGAATTTCTCAACGTATTTTCTATTGAGTGTTAATATGGAATGTCAACTGAGGGATTCACTAATTTATTCACAAAACTAGATCATTCACATGATCTTTCTCGTCGGAAAGATTACCGCATTTTATAATATAATGTAAAGGAATAGTGATCATTTCCACTGAAATACTAGGTTATGTTCCAACGATGCAACATCCCTTGTTTCGAAATAAGAGTAACTGACGGTCACTCTTATAACGCCTGTAACCCGAGAAGATCATTATTATTAGTATATAACACCAGTTTTCTCAGCCACAATTGTATGAGATAGTTAGAGATTTTAACAAATTAATATACATATAGCTCCCTTTTCTTTAGTACCGAACGTAGTTTATTAGAAATTTCGAGAACCTTAATCTCAAGTCTCCGCCTTATAACAAGCAAGCTCTCTTTTATTTAGAAAGTTTGTTCATCCTTGCGAGTGAAAAAAAAACTATGGTAACCTAACATCTTACACCAATTAAAATGAACGACAACATCATGATCTCCAGGTGCATCTTCAAACTAGGTTATCGTTTTTTTCACTCGCATTAACAATTTTATTTAAATAAAACCAATGTAGCCTCACTGAGAGCTAGGACAAGTAAATTTATAAACTACATATGGTGATTGTATTGCTGGAATTTGGCCCTTAAACCTTAAACAAAAATCGTAGATGATATTAGGTTTAAACACACACCTTAACTGTGTTTGCAGATACAACTTTTGTATGACATTTTTAACTAATTATTAATAATTATACAATATTTACTCATGCATGGTAAATATGTAATAATCGGATATTTAGAAACTTTAAATATATGTGACGTAATGACACTTCTCTTACTTAAGTAATTACGAAGTATTCTATGTGTGTTACTTTCTTATTTTTTGAGTGCAAAGGCACATAGTGAACACTCTGCACTCTTTCAACTTTGAGCAACTCTTTTCCTGATTTTGGCATTTTAAGTCCTTAAATGGCCCGGCATGGCCAGGTGGTTAAGGAACTTGACTCGTAATCCGAGGATCGCAAGTTCAAATCCCCGTTCCACCAAACATGCTCGCCCTTTCACCTGTGGGGGCGTTATAAAGTGACAGTCAATCCCATTATTTGTTGGTAAAAGAGTAACCCAATAGTTGGCGGTGGGTGGTGATGATTTGCTGCCTTTCTTCTACTCTTATACTGCTAAATTAGGGACGGCTAGCGCAGATAACCCTCGTGTAGCTATGCGAGAAATTCAAAACCAAACAAACTAAACCTTAAATTTATCGCTGACCCACCGCAGGACTTTTTTAGATGACAAAAATTGGAGTATCCTTTTTATGTAAGAATTATTTGATGTTATTAAATTCTTTATGTAAAACTCATACGTGCTGGATGTATTATAGACATCAGGAAACAGTGTTTTAACTAAAATTTTCTTTAAAACATTTGAAATATAACTTATAAAATGAACGTACAATTCCTTAAAAGTTCTTTTATGGTACACTTTAAGTTTGAAATTACTTTTATTAAAGTGTCCAGAAATGAAAGTTTATGATGTTCCTAATGTCTCAACGTTGCAAATGTTGTTGAAGATAGTCAGTAATTTGACTGGAGTTCTTAAAGAAGTATCACCCACATATCTACAATAGTTAGAGAAGTTTAAACTGTTGCGAGCAATTTTCTAATTATTGTTTTTCACAGAAGCACAAAAATAAATTGACTAAAGATGGGACCAACTTTGAGCCACTAGCATCATCGTAGACTTGATCATAAATATTGCTGGAACTACCAAATGTAGTAGTTTCTCGAGAAATGTCTTTTGAGAATATAGCTCCACAATGAATGTCCCACATAATACTTTATCTTTGATTGTGTTTGGCTTTAAATAAAGATTGTTTAATTGCGTTATACACTGTGATAAGTTTCTATGAGCTACAACATCTTTTTCAACATTACTGAAAACATACTTTTAATAACTGAAAAGAACAATTGTAGGTTGTTTTATAAATGAATTTTACCTACCTGTCGATTTTAACTCTTTAACTTTAACCATTTGGTCCATCCCAGCTTTTAAAAAAACTTTACTGTTTTGTGATTCAAGCAGAAGCCTTAGATAGATGTTGTTAAAACACCTAGTAAACTACTTTTGGTACTACAAAAAATGTGATAGTTTGTCGAGAAATGTCTTTGAGAATATAGCTTTACAGTAAACGTAGCACAAAATACAATTGCCTTTATCTTGGATTGTGTTTGACTTGAAAAAAAGATTGTTTTATTGTGTTAATGTTTCTACGGCTACAATCAATTACTATAAGTGAAATAATTACTAAATTGCTTCAATCATAGATATTTTTTTTACGTTGAAGGGATGTCTTAATTATGAACCACTTTAACTGTTTTCTTTTAAGTTATCCGTTTCCTGCAGTCTTATTTCATAAAATATTTATTTGATTGGATGTCAAAGGTTTGACATTTTTGTTGTATGTTAAATTCTCAGAATTACTTTCATGAAATGGCCTCAGATGGTTGTTAATGTTTTCTGATACCAGTTTGTCCATCTAAAACCTTATCTCGAGCCATTACAGTAGTTGCAAATGCACAGCTTGAAGACACTGACTCTCTTGTTGCAATTACTTTCAAATTTGGTGATTTGTAAATGCATAAGCACCTAAAATTATCCCTTTTTTAGAAGGAACACATTAAACAACTTTTCGATGCGAAATTCTTTATTACGCTGTTATGATTTAGTGTGCAATGCCAGAAATTTAGCATTTTGAAGAATATGACTTTTGAACCGTAAATCAATGGAAGACATCCTTCCAGCAGGGTCAGGCTACTCCACAACTAATTTCAAACAAGAGGTACTGCAACTGTTTAATAGCTTGTCACAGGAAGTCGACCTTCCAGCAAGGAGAGATCAGGCTACTCCACGACCCTTTCACACTTTTTAGCATTATAATGTGAAGGTCAGTTCTATTAACTTGATCAAAAAGAGTAGCCCAAGAGATGGCTGTGGATGTTGTTTTCTCGCTGCCTTCCCTCTAGTCTGTAACTGTTAAATCAGATACACTTTACTCAGAAAGTCCTCGAGTTGCTTTGTGCGGAATTCAAAAAAAAATACAAAATCAATCTTAATTTGATCCATCACACAGAACACCAAATACGGGTGGTGCAAGAAAATTTTTAAGGCCTAGGCACACATCGTTATCTCCAGGGACTCTGAATCAGGACCGCATTATGGAGTTGAAGACCCAGAACAAATTTTGTCGAAAGGCCTCTGAACTAGATTTCGTTTGCAAGTCTAATATACGTATAAAACGACTGAAATAACTGTTGTCATAAAAAAACACAAATGCAATATTTTTTTTTCCATGAGACATCCACTTTTTTAGTTATGTTATTATTTTTTCTTTTATTTGAAGGCCATTTAATACAGATTAATACGACTCTGCTTGTATTGTTCATGTTACCATAACTTGTGAACGTCCCTCCCTGTATACCTGAAGACACATTCCTTTATATTACGCTTTGTCAAATTAAATCTTTGACAAATAAACATGGACAATTTAACGGTATGACGTTATAGTAATTTCACTTTTTTTAATTTTTTGGATCGGTATTGATCTCCCGACCTTGTAGGATTTGTTCCATTCATTTTAATCAGAACAACTGTACAGTTTAACACATTAATTTCAATTCAAACTATTGTAAAATTTGATTCACTCACTTCAATCAGAAAAACTGTAGAATTTAATACATTAATTTTAATTCTAACAACTGTATAATGTGTTATATTCCTTAGAAAACCTAAACTAAACAGACACTTGTAAGGTAGTTTAAAACTATAAGATTAACTGACTTCTCCAGAAATCAGCCCACACCTATCATAAATTTTGAATAATCGAATGCCAATATTTAAAAAAGGAATTATTCATGACAGGAAAATGTTTTAAGGTTACGTTTGACATAATGTATAAAGAGGAAACTTATTTTAATTAGTCCTAGGATTACGATGAAAGAGAGGTTCGATTTATTTGGAATTTTGCGCAAAGTTACTCGAGGGTTTTCTATGCTGGAAAGAGAGAGAAGAACTACATACAGACAAAAGTCATTATAGACTATCTGCCTATTTCAAATTTGATTTTGTTGTTCCTTTTAAATATGTAGTCTCCCGTTAGGTCAACGGTGAGTTGACGTACTTACAACAGTAAAGTCAGAGTTCGATTTCCCAAGATGGCTTATTGTATTGCTTTGCGTCAAACACATGAACATCTAGTTTTATATCAAATAATTATTTTTTTATAAGGTCGTCTTTCAAAAGGAAGTATTAAAATGTTTTAGAAACTTTTAATTCAGTACACGATTTCTGTTTGTGACCTATCTATATTTAATGCAATCTACATTGCACATGATCTAAAATAGATATCAAACGAAAGTCATCTAACGGCAATGGATATTTCAAGTTCTGTAGGCTTTGTCTTGAAGGAAAAATAAACCTGTTCAAGCTTAAATCCGATAGCTGATTAAAATGTTTCATTCCCAAATTGCGAGACTCTTCAGTTTTGTATTTATATTTCTTGTATATCTTTCTGAACCAGAACTCAGTCTCCATAGTAGAGGTCTCAACCTCTGCCCAAATTACAGATACGTTAATGAACTCAAACTTTCCGACCTGCCGGAATCCTCTCGAAAACTAAGACTTCGCGAATCTTTTCACAACAAACTCCACCTCACTGAAAATCAACACAGGCCGAACTTTAATAAAGTCTTAATGGACTCTAAAGGGAAGGCAGCTAGTCACCACCACCTATTGCCAACTCTTAGTGTACTCTTTTACCAACGCATAATGGGATTAATCGTGACTCATAACGCCCCTACGACTGAAAGGGCGAGCATATTTGGCGTGAAGGGGATTCGAACCCGCGACCCGCGGATTAGGAGTCAAGCACTCTAACCGTCTGACCATGCTGGACCGAAGAGTAAGATGAAAATGCTTAAATTATTAATACCTAGTTGTACACAAAATTACTGACTAATTATTAATTAGTCTTAAATGACAGTGTTGACCATAAGCCATGACAAGTATAATAAATTTGAGTTAAAAGCGTATTTGTTTAGTTTCACTTTTTCTTATATTATATTTAATTTAAATATATTCAAATTAAGGTTAACAAGATATACCCGCGACCCTCAGACCGCGAGTCGAATGCCTTAACCACCTGGTCCTATAACAGAAGAACCAGAAGAGAAAATGACCCAAGTAAAGTTGCCAAGATTAATAAACTGAACCAAGAGAAGAAGGAATAAAGAACTTGATAAATGAAAACTCTGCTTTAAAAACACTGGGATAGGAAAACGTGAAAACTGGAAACGAAGATATGCGAACTAAATAAATGATTGAAAACAGGGCAGTAAAGAATTTCCACAAGTAAATAAAGGGGTAAAACTAAGATAGTATTAAAGCTTGGTTAACAAACGTATCAACAGAGTCTGAGATCGGTCACATAGTAAAAACCAAGATAAAAGGTAAGGGGCTAATTACAACTACTGGCTTATTTACCCCTAGAAACAGTCATTTTATTTCATTTCTCATCAAAGAAAGACTCAGTCTTGATAAAATTTATGACACCTTTAGAATAATAACGAAATCAGTCGTACTTTTTTTCAGATATAGGCGGTAGTAACACAAGAGTTTGGAACCGTTTAGGGGTATAGCTCCTGAAAACAAGTTTGTTTTTTGAATCCCTTTTGATCGAATGTATGGTTTGGTTTGGTTTTGGAATTTCGCACAAAGCTACTCGAGGGCTATCTGTGCTAGCCGTCCCTAATTTAGTAGTGTAAGACTAGAGGGAAGGCAACTAGTCATCACCACCCACCGCCAACTCTTGGGCTACTCTTTTACCAACGAATAGTGGGATTGACCGTCACATTATACACCCCCCACGGCTGGGAGGGCGAGCATGTTTAGCACGACGCGGGCGCTGATCGAATGTAATGGATTTACTATTATACACTTATCTTATTATCTGCGTTTGTTTCAGTTTGATGCATACATGCTTATTGTTAAATATGTATTGCGCAAGTTCTGCCTGTTCTTTAAATTTCTATAAGATACTCGAGAGTAAGAAACAACATTGTAATTACCAGTATTGTTGTCAATTGAACTTTCTAGAACCTCGCCTAAAAGTTTATAAATTGATGCGCCAAAAGACAGTAAATATTATTATATATTGGACAGCTACTGTCTGTATAATTGTGATTAACGTTTATTTATCGGAAAACTACAGAACTGCACAAAGAATGTTTATAAATATTGAACATTACAAACTTTAATGAATTAACTTTCGACGTTAGTATCTCTACGAGGACATTAGATATTGTCATTAGGAAAACCCCACGTGTTAAGAATAGAGCTAGCTAGCATTCCCGTCAAGCCAATATATCAACATAAAATAAATTCACTCGTCGTGAGTTTGTTTGTTTTTGAATTTCGCGCAAAGCTACACAAGGGCTATCTGCGTTAGCCATCTCTAATTTAACAGTGTAAGATTAGAGGGAAGGCAGCTAGTCATCACCACACACCGCCAACTCTTGGGCTACTCTTTTACCAACGAATAGTGGGACTGACCGTCACATTATAACGCCCCCCACGACTGAAAGGACGAGCATGTTTGGTGTGACCGGGATTCGAACCCACGACCCGCAGATTACGAGTCGAACGGCTTAACCCACCAGGTGCCAGGCGCACACTCGTCGTGGACCGTGACCGTTCATAAAATACTCAGTTCCAGACCAAGTAAAAGAGTGAATATTGTTTGTGTGTTTGTGAAATATTTGTATATAAATAATTATTTGTAATAACCGTTATTTTAAATTGTGTTGTTTTTTTAATATTAAAATATATTTGTGTATCAGTCTTGTCGGCAAATATAATAAATTTAATACATATCGACATTGAATTAATTTCTAAATTTAAATTTCCGGTTATTTGAAATCATAGTATGTAAAGTACCTAACATAATAAATCGGAGACTCGTCCGAGATAAATTATAATATGTAACAAGAGAAAGAGAGATTTTGTCTCTGCTGATTTCTCACGTTTAAAATTGTTACGAAATCACGTGAAGCATGTGGATCATACTTTTCATTACTATGATGATAAAAAAGTCGTGAACTAGATAAATCCGATTACAATGATTATCTGCAACGCGATAGTGACAAATATATAAGAAATTTTTGTATCAAAGTAGAAGATGTATATGTTTTTCAAACTGAGCTGAGCATGCGCAGTAGGCTGTATGTTTTCTATTGGACGCTGTAAGCAAAGCATTTTAAGAAGAATTTAGTAAAAATATATATATATCTAAAGTTTTAACTTTTTTATTCCAAATTTTGTTTTAAGCGTAATGCCACACAAAAGAACTAACTGTACCGTGTCCATATCAGAAATCGAATCCTAGATTTTAGTTGTATAATCTTTCAAGCTTGCTGCTGAACCAGTAGTTTGGTCATCAGTTATTATGTACTAATCATAGATAAAGAGATGAGTTCTGGGAAATGAAAAAACTTATTAATTTCCGATTAGTGTAAAAAATGTAGTAGTTCAATAGTATTTTGTCAGACGATCATTTTCAGTCGTCAAATAATTTGACATAATTTTTTCATTATTTTTATATTTTTACCGTATTTTAGTAAACTAGATAAAATGTTTCGGTTACACATGTGTGTGTGTGTTCTTTTTAAAAACGCCACATCGGGCTATCTGCTGCGACCAGATTGGGCCCAAACAGTTGGCCTGCAGCTAGCTGTACGGTCTGGCACACAATCCAACAGAACTCCCAGCCCTGAAACTTCACGTGGGTTAGAAAATTTTCAGCCACGCTCGATTTCAGTTTAAATAAAAAGGGAGATAGTTTTCGAAGGTAAGAAATACATTTATCTTTAAGTCTGGAGGCTTATAACGATAAAAACCGGGTTTCGATAACCATGATGGGCACAGCACGGATAGCCCATTTTGTAGATTTGTGCTTAAAAATAAACAAATGTTTTGTATTAACATTAGAAGAAAGTACTGTATTTAACCAAATTTAATTATTAAATCATTTAAAAACATATTACCAGTTTGTTCCTTTAAACAATACCTCTCATATTTATCAATCTCAAGTCTTCTAAGCATTAGGTCGAAAAACTAAGGTAAACTAAGGTAAACATTTGGGGGGTTAAACTAAGAAGATTAACTCTTGCACACATAACTAAAACAGACGAGAGGCATAACATGATGGGATATTATTACGTGTCACAGGTATGAAACTGTAACTGGTATGATAAAGTGAAAATAATATTACAGTTTTGAATTTTCAACTAGACCTTATTTACACTATTTTTACAGCTTTTCCTTTCCATCTATACGAAACATTTTATTATATGTATTTCTTCCTTCCATCCTATCTTTCCATCACACCACAATGGTCCCCCAATGGGTCAGCGATAAGTTTACAGATCTAAATTGCTTAAATTCGGGGTTTAGTTACCCGTGGTGGACAGAATGAAGATAGTCCTCTTAGTAGTTTTACACTCAAAACAACATTTTGTTTTTCATTCATTTAGTTACAGTGACGAAATTGGCCCGGCTGTAGAGCTCTGAATTTCGGAGTTCTCGGTGCGTTATAAAAGTAACAATTAATCCCTTAACATGGGTGGAAGGATGATACTGATTGGCTTCCTTTCCTCTATTCAGTAAATGTAAATAATGGACAAAATTAACTGAGTTTTGGGGTTTTTGTCATAAATATAGAATGAAAACACACCAATACAAATTGTTTAATTATGACAGTTGTGCACTATATGATGAAGGCTCTAGCCTTGAAATATTGTTAAAAGTAATAGTTCTTATGCAAATTTCAACCATCACTTCCATTATTTTTCACTAGTATACTACAGCTAGAGTACAGCCTGTATTTAATTATCTGAAGTACACTTTTGTTAGTATTCCTCCTCTTTTAGAACAAATCTTATTATATACCAAACATTCTTTCCTTTACAGTAACACGCTTCTAATAGATTTAAAATTAAGTGAATTATCTTTCACAGTTATTTTAAAAATGTAAGGGCTATAAAGATGTCAAAAGATACTGACGTATTCGAATATTAATTATTATTATAAGGTGCCTTAAAATGTCTTTATAATGTGAAGAAATGTTAAATGTTTTGAGTATTTTTTTTTCTTGTTGTGTTCAGTCACCTAAAATTGTTCCCGTTTGATTATTCAATAAGTTAGACCTTAGAAAGCATTTTAAACTTAAAAAAACAACAACAAAAACTTACCGTCATACTTATGAGCTTATGCAGAAATCTCTAGTACAACAGTCCCGTCCCTTCTATCTAAAATCTACGCTGTCATTGGTAGCTAAGCCTTTTTTTAACAGTGTTGTATGTTGCAAAAAAGATTGTTAGTTGAATAAAAAGGCCTATTGGAAGAACTAACTAATTTATCTAGAATTGAATACGAAATCATTTGTTATCGTTGAACTTTACAACCGAAGCCTAGTTACATCTGGATGATAAAGCAGATAAGGAGAATACAAGGTTCGAAATTAGTGACATCATTACACATTTACTGTCTCTTACAGTAATAACACTTATACTTTAAATATTTATTGACATCGACCACGATATACAAATAAACTGACGAGTAACATGAGAAAACAACCAACTAAATGATAATAATTATCATTTAATTCAACAGCAGCTAAATATATTTCCGTCTCAATTATAAATTATTTTCCAACTGGTATTAATGTGTAACAGGTGGATTGTTTAAAACGTCTATCTCTTATGGCATATTCTAAATGTGTTGAGATCGATTAAAAGTTAAGGAACTGTCCTTGAAGAATCTATCCACTATTCCTTCATGTGCAAATAACAAAATATTTCTAGCACGAATGCATATTTGTTTACTAAACTTTGTAAATTATGATTCGTGAATATGTAACAGTGTACATATAAAGTAGAAATATGTTTATTTTCATTACGCTGTACTGCTCATTCCCGGCAAGTTAAGGTTTAACTTTTGTGTTTGAATAGCGTTGATTTAACGTCTACTGTTCCTCTATCTTCATACTCAACATCTTTCTGTTGTTAGTGCCCTCTGGCGTATAACAAATAAGTAAAACGTTTTGTCCTAACGAAATACATTTTTCACATATACAAAACAAAATCTCAGATAAATAATAAGTTCGGAGAATTTTGGTTTGTTTGTAACAAACACAAAGCTACACAATGGGCATTTGTGCTCTGCCCTCCACGGGAATCAAAACCCGGATGCGAGCGTTATAAGTCCACAGATATACCGCTTTATATCCCTAAGGGCAATACAGAGAAATTCTTGATATTTCAGTAAGTCAGAACATGTACGTGAGATAATCAAGTTCATGGTTTTATTGCGGTATGAATAACTTAAAACATTAATAGTACACAAAATTTTAAATTAATGCATAAAAATAAAGCAAACGATTTCCAAATTCTCCTTTCTCAAAATATAATTTTAATGTACATATTTTGAACCTGAAAACCTGAGTCTACCAACTAAAATTCACTTGTGTTTGGAACTAAAACATAATTTTGTAAAGACATACAGTAAAACCTATACCCGCCAGAAATATCAAAAGTTTGCAGCATTATCTTAAGGTTTATCTTATATATGGCGGAACCTGCGTAACGAGACGGAAACTGTCTTTCTACCTCATCTATCAACAAATAGGATTAGAACCTGAGTAAGGCGGAAAAAATGTTTTTGATTAAATATTAATATCTTATTTAATTAATAATTTCTTTAAATGTTAATAAATTCTTGTTGAATTAATAATTTATTTAAATATTAATAAATTCTCGAAGATTTTGTTACAGTAAGTGTTGGTTAAATATATTCTGTTCTTTTTTTCTGTCGTCATTATTTTTACAGTTAAATTAGATTCATGATTTGCAAAAAATATATTTGTCTTTTAAGTGCAAAATTCTTATCTTTTAATAATTCTCACGAAAAAAAATTCTTATCTTCCCTAATTTTACTTAATACCCTCATTTTTTTTTTTTAAAGTTTTTTTTATGACGATTCTAGTGAAATCTAAACTCTGATTGAGAAGATTGATGCAGATGATTGTGTAACGTTGACAAGAATGTCTTAACAGAAACTGATGAAACTGATTTAAAATCTATAATAGAATTGCAAGATGGTAACAATGCGAGAAATTCAGAAGATGAACAAAATGGAAAAGATAGTGAGGAGATAGAAATTTCTACTTCATCGCAAGTGTTAAGTTATATTAACGCTATCAAATTGTATGCAAAATGAAGGGGAAAAATAAATTGGACACTTTCTCCAAATAAATTTGATTAAGATTTTGTGTACACAGAATATTAACCTGGTGAAGGATAAAAAAATATAAAACGTGTCTCAAAACAAAACAAAAAAATGTTAAAGTCCACAGAAACTTCAGTCCACATGTTAAACACATTAATTAAATTTATTTTTAAAAGAAACATAAATATTGTTCATGTATTTTAAATACATCTAGAAACATTTATGATACCATTAAATATATCAATACAAACATTAACAGTAACGAAAAAATAATAAAACCGTTAGTTAACTCAGAACCTGTCCTTCTGAACAGAGAAGAGGGAAGACTAGTAAAGCTAGCATGAGCCCAAGGAATCCCCTTCACTCCATAAGTGCTCAAAGATCCCTTCGCGCCCTATTCTTGGCTCCCCTCCTTTCGATCAACTCTGGATCCGCCACTGCTATTGTACGACTGTACAATTAAATTCACTAATGCTATAGTGAATTATATAGGTATTCTCACAGATTTATGGTAGTATTAACATGCAATTACACTTTCAAATTGTGTAATAACACACCTTGAATGCCAATACAGTAAGAAAGAGAAGGAACGCTACCACTATTACTTAGGTACTTGATTTTAGTTGACTGAAATGGCTGATAAAATGTGAAAAGTCAAGAACGTATGAATAAATGTGTAGTTTCAGTGATGCAAGAGTAAAATCGTGCTGTATAAACCACTAACTAGATCAGCATACTGGTGAATTATCTTCCAATAAGTTAATTCGCGTCTGTGAAAAAGTAAAAACCATTGCAGCACAAGTGATGAAGATTGTACAAGAAACTGAAATACCTGAAAAAGTAACGTTAGTTCTACCATACGCCCAACCATGGTTAAAATTTCAAGAAAACATAGATTGTTATGAAATCCTATACGATGAAAATAGCTTGAGATTAGACTATGTGATTAAAAAGGTAATATACAAATATCAACTGTGGTGCTTGAATGTCGAGATGGAGATAAAAGATACTTGCGAAAGTTTGGTTGATTGGTTAATTTAGTGTTTTATGGCACAAAGCAGCTAGGCTATCTGCGCTAAACGTCTGGTAAAAAGTTAAAAGTAAATTCAGTAAAATTCATAAAAGGAAATTAAGGTAAAACAAAACAAAATTAAAACATAAATAAATAGCGTAAAACCAATGTTTACATCTAGTCTACAACGTTAAGAGAAAAACTACAGTGATTCAAGTTGTAAAGGGCTTTCTGTAGCGTAACTATAATAATCATAACTCACCAGGAAGACTAACAGGTAAGTATAAAAACCACCATCAGTCACCTCAAGTTGGCCTTTCCAGTCCTGGTTTCGAGTTACTTAATTTTATGGTCAGTTTCTAATTTCAACTAGATGAACTGTAATTTTTAAAAGAGAGCCACACTAAAAAGGTGTAATGTATAAATTAAAAAACTTAAATGATAGTAAAAGATTAATGACCTTTAAATACTAAAAACTTTATCAAGGTGGACAGTGTCACCATCATAATACTGTCTAACGTTATGGACAAACCTAGGGACAGAACATGTTTAAAATGGCGCTGTTGTTGAGAGTCGTAACGATGGCAAGAAAGTAAAATGTGGCTTACAGTGATCTAAGTGTTACACAAACTACACCTGGTGCATCGGTTCCAGATAAAAGAAAACGATGAGTTAAAAAACTGTCTAGTTAGAACAACTTCCTCTTTCCGATCCTTACGGGAACAAGAGAACCAAAGTCCAGGATAGGGTTTTATATGGAAAAGCTTGTTTTTGCGTTGCTCACTCCAAGTCGACTGCCAGCTGGCACGGAGCTGAGCCTCAAATATAGGACCATCCATATATGGGACAGGCACAGCAGTGATAATGCCAGAGCAGATAGACTTAGCTGCAGTGTCGACGAGCTCGTTCCCGCGAATACCAACGTGGCCCGGTATCCAGAAAACTGGATAGAAGTAGATGTAAAAGAGAACCAGTCAGATTTGAATATCGGTGAGAACAGGGTATGAACTAGCATGAAGCGATTCCAGGGCCAGTAGAGAACGAAGCGAGTCAGTATAAATAGTGCAGTTCGAGTACTGCTCAGCTTCTATGTGATCCAGGGCAAGAGAAATGGCATACAGTTCAGCAGTGAACACAGAAGATGTAGACGGGATTCTGCACGCAACCACCAAACCACAACAAACCATGGCAGAGCCCACAGAGTCACCTGATTTCGAACCATCTATATAAATAGGAATGGAAGGATGGTTCGAAAGAATTAAGCAAACAGAAAACAGTATTTCTAAATAGGAGTGGCTACTTTTCTCAGATGACTTAAAGATAGGTCGCAGTTGGGGACTGTAAGACCATGGTGGGATGGGCTGACCAGTGGATAAAGCAATGTTATCAAGGACAGACCCAATTCATCCAACTGTGCCTGGATACGAAGGCCAAAAGGAGCAATGGCAGATAATCTGTTCTGAAAAGTATGGCCGACCAAGAAAGGAAAACACAACCCAGGAGAAATACTTTGGTAAGAAACAAAGTTTTGAAGCATACGAGGTCTGTTCAAAAATACGCGGACTGACGTCATAAAACAAAATGTACTTTATTTAGAAGATACAGGTCTCGAACCTTCAAAGTACTTTCCTCCCCAACACACACTTATCCCAACGGTGTTTCCACTGAAACAGTCCTGGTGCTTCTTTTGTAATGTCCTCCCGCTCTTTCGTCGCATTTGCCTTAATCTCGGGAATCGTTTCAAATCTTCTTCCTTTCAGGGTCTCTTGAGTTTGGGGAACAAGAAAAAATAAGGAGCAAGGTCAGGTGAGTAGAGGGTGGGGAAGAACAGTGATCGAGTGTTTGGCCAAAACTCACGAGTTCTGAGGGCTGAATTTCGCAGCAACGCGGTGCATCTTCAATTTTCGGTCAAAATCTCGTAACAAGATCCAACTGATATCCCACACTCTTCAGCAAGCTCCTGACAGTCAGACGTCGATTTGCCCGCACCAGGGTGTTGATTTTGTCGACGTGTGGGTCGTCAGTTGACGTGGAAGGACGTCCAGGACGCTCATCATCTTCAATGGACTGTCGACCATCCTTAAAACGTTCATGCCACTTGAAACATGCCGTACGCTTCATAGCAACATCACCGTAAACCGTGTTAAGTATAGAAAAAGTTTCAGTCGCAGATTTTCCAAGTTTAACACAAAATTTCACAGCAAGTCGTTGCTCCTTCAGGTCATTCATTCTGAAATCCGCCAAACGAAAAAAATCGCACTTCACTTAAAACCGCGTAGCTAATACACAAATTAAGATATCTGCAATCGGGAAATGGCGTCGTATCTGTGCAGCGGATTCCCCTGGAACTAACAGGAGCCGCGCAATTCAAACAGCCCGCGTATTTTTTGAACAGCCTCGTATTGCAAACGGCGGAGGTGCAAAAAAGTTTATGAAATTATTTGTGAGCTCTGAACTGGGGAAGTGCAGAAAGCCTCAGTGCAGAGCCGAAGTTCTTGGTGATAAATAGGGTCTAGCATTTAAGACCGATGGTCTGGCAGAGCCATAGACCAGTGATCCATAGTCGAGTTTTGATCGAATAAGAGCACGATATATCTTTAGCATAGAACGTCGATCCGCTCCCAAAGTGGTGGTAGAGAGGACATGGAGGATGTTCAGTGCTCATTTGACACATAGCTGCTTGATGTATGGTATAAAGGTTATCTTACGGTCAAAGATAAGCCCAAGAACTTATTCTCAGAGACCACAGGCAGCACAACTTCATCGATACGAATTTCAGGATCAGAGCGAATACCCCGTTAGCGGAAAAGTGAATGCAAACGGTTTTAGAGAGAGAGAAGGTAAAGCCGTTTGCTATGGTCCACTTCAGTAAACAATTGAGGGCATTCTGTAGCTACCGCTCAATATACCTCATGTTCAACGACTGACATGAGATGTGAAATTCGTCGACATAGATCCCGTTTGCAACAGTGAGAGGGCTGTTCAGTGATGGCATTAATTTTATACTGAAAAGTGACACTCAGAACACAGCCCTGAGGGACTCCAAATTCCTGTAGAAAAGAACGGGAAAGTGTCGAACCCACATGAACTCGAAATCTCCTGTCCATTAAAAAAATTGTTAATAAAATGGGCAAATGGCCACGTAACCCATATATATGGAAGTCTCAAGTCTCCAAGGGTGTGTGTCGGCAAAGTGCAAGGTCAGGGTGGGCGATGATCAACCAACAGTGCCACCCTCCATGCACTCGTCCATCACACAGCCTGTGATTTCTGTTTAAAGAAAACCGCCGAAGGTGACTGTATCATCAGGTTTCAGAAACGTTTCCTGTAAGGAGAGACATACAGAATGGTAGGAAGCAATCAGTGTTTTTATGTTATTCAGATTAGAACGTAAACCTCGACAGTTCCATTGTATCAGGGTGGCCATTTTATTTACGTGTAGGCGATTTGGGAGGGGAACCTTCTGTTTTTGCTGCTGAAAAGGGATTCCAGACTGAGAACGTGAACGAATGATTGTTTTGCATCTTGGGGTGAGAGAGGAAGATGGATCCGAGGAAATACCTGTACCTGAAACCAAAAGATGTGGATTTTGGGCCTTGGTGAAATTATATACGAGACAGAAATAGGTGTTGAAGTTGATTCATCAACTTTTAACCATGGAGATCAAAAGACTTTTCATTTGTTTGGAAAACGGTTATTTTGGAGGCACAGAGAGACCTGCCTGCACTCTCACAGTAGTAGAGAACAAAGTATAGCAGCATACGTCCGAGATGAGGTGGTGGACAGCAATTTTCGAGCCTCAGGATAGGTAATGTTATGAATCATTTTCAAACGCTGCACCTGTTTTTCTTCCAACCATTTAGGGCAAGAACGAAAGTAGGACGGGTGAAAGCCATTGCAATTGATGCAATGAAGGTCCATTTCATACTCATAGGCATCATGGTCCTTGCCACTGCAACGAGCACACGTCAAAACCACGACATGACGTCTCCGAGTGACCGAACCGTTGACACTGGAAACGTTGGAGGGTTTGGAATGTATAACCGTACTCTGCAATTAAGATAACCTACCTTGATGGTGACAGGCGGACGTTGTGACGTAAATGTCAGAATGAGGACATTTGTCGGCACTATAATTCCATCTTTGCCTCACTGCAGAAACTCCTTGGGTGGAGAAACCAGTGAGAATCTCTGGGATGTTCTTCAAATCACTCTCAACAATAACTCGTCGTGATGAATTCTAAGTAGCATGAGGTGTAACCTCTATAGATATATCCCCAATAGCCTTTGAATGCAACAGGAGCTCATTGTGTTGAGATGTGGATGTTTCCGCCAATATGTCACCAGATCGAAGCTTTTTTGCTGACTTTGGAGAGCAGCAAGTCCCTCTAATCCCTTCTGAATAAAAAAAAAGGGAGACATTTTCCCTAAAGGTTTGTCTGAAAGAGAATGTAGGATAAGAAAATGAGGTACAACAGGTGGTACAGATGTTGAAGATTGATGCTCAGAAACTTCAAGACGAAGACGTGGTTGTTTACCTATGGAATGTTTTTTCACTAGTTTATTTAAATTTTTATTTGGAGATCCATAATAAAAAAGAGAAGTTTTGGTGCCTAATGACCTCACCCACCATGGGTCCCTACAGGGGACGCACTACAATGTCAAACAAGGACACTGCAGCAATATCAGGGGTTTCGTGAGCACTATACCGAAACACCAGCATCGGATACAATGTCCACAACACCTATTGAGAACATCCAACACTGGTACTTGGTTGATCCTAGCCCGAGTGGACCAGCCGATTTACCCAGGGGAACCACCCCAAGGCCGCTCGTCTACAGGACAAGGCCAAAGTGGTGTGTTAGGGTTGGACCCCTCAACCACCAGGATCCTCTCTACCCTTCACGGGTTTCCACGCATGGCAAACACGTGGGTGGATGTTGATCCGAGGAGGTAAACTGAAAGAACAGAACTTTCTCTAGGAGGTCCCATCACCACGTACAGGAATCCACACCGAGGGGCGAAAGTTTGGGAGAACATGCCCATCTACCCTTTGTGTTTGTGCTTAGGGTTATATAGAGTTGAGTACGCCATATAAAAATATTTCAGCGTTACCAATGCCAACTTTGTTACAGCCCACGTTGCTACGTTCAGGCCTACTCTATTTGACAACTTTGCATTTTATGGAAGAGTTCTGTACCATAATTTATTTTGTAAAAGATGTTTAAGATGCACTATTCCTTTCAGAAAGTTTCCATGATCCACTTAGTGTAAGTGAACAACAGTTTATCACTTCTCGTATTAACAATTCAATCACATAAATATCCATATGTACTGCATCCGGTGATCTTTCAAGTTTGACCTCAGATAAAATAGCATGGATACCGATTCCTTCTCTAGCTGTTTGAGTTATGCAACAGTTGAATGAAAGGCACTGACACATATCCTGTTGACTTCGTTTCAAGACTTAGATTTTTTCGATTATGTTGCATACTGTTGCCTAAAACATGTGGACTTTTTAGCTCTGACCTTTGTATTCCTACATTTTTTGTCAATCCTCCCCAGTGGTTCAGCATTAAATTCGAGTTTAAAATGCTAAAAATTGGTTTTGATACGTCTGATGGACACAGCACGGATAGTCCATTGTGTAGCTTTGTACTTAACAAATAACCAAGCAAAATAAAATGTCACTTTTGCTTGTTATAGTTGTGGTACAACTTTACTTTGAAGAGTTCTGAAGCCATGGGATGATACGTATTCCTTTATTTTTCGATTTAATTGAGTACAAAGGATATTCTTAATTAAAATTCGAAATTAATGATCTCAGCACATTTTACGAACTGAATGTGTGAATAATTTGCATCAGTTAAATACATTTTCCAAAAGTGATCAAGTTTAGATGGCATCGCATGACCTAGAACGTCAAACAATGTCAAATATAGTTCTGATGCATTTCGTTTCACTAATCCTGATCGACTGTATTCAACCATCCATAGAACAATCTTTAATAATAGCTTTAAAAGTAGTGCCTTAATTTCATTTCTAATTTTAGAAGTTAGACAAGTAATTATGTCTGCCATCTTGGCTTAACAGAAAAGTTGCTAACTTACGAGCCTGTCCAGAAATAACATGCAGCAAAAGTGCCTGGACCTCAGTAAATTTCCTAATTTATCATCTCGAGGAATACAAATACAGATACGTTCTCAGAGAAAGATCTAACAGATAAGTGAAAGTTGTGGACCTTGTTACTTGCTGTAAAGTTTAGCCTTCCTGGTTAATCTGAGTTAACTAACGGTTTTATTATACAAACTTATTAAAATAAAGCTAATACAAATTGCACAAAAACCCATATGCCTCAGATGTGGAGACGTCCCAAAGTCAGGTCGTGAAATTCTTATTTGGCAATCAAATAAATAAAATCCCTTTCTTTCTTTTAAGACAGCCTAATGCTTATATTTGAGCAGCAGACTCGGAACTATTCTTACTTTAATGCATACATTTTGTAGAAATCAGCATATAATCTCTGAAGAAAACTCCAAATTACGTTATGGACGGCAGAGAAGTGATTTTGTCACAATTTTCTGCTAATTTATGCATTACGTTTGTCTTCCACATAACGCATAAAACTTCATAAAACAAAAGCAGTTAGAATACTTGTAATTGGGTGACTAAGAATTGGGTCTGTTGGCATTATATATGAATCAAAAAAGTGTTAGTCCTGCGAAACATCAACAATGTTTCAGCGGTTCTGTTTCAAAAAACGAATTTCGACTTCTTTACCATAATGCCGAACGGTTATATCTAGACTTTACAATACGAGCTTAAAGAAGCTAAACTGGAGTTTATGAAATTCCTGCTTGTTTGTTTTTTAACCATTCTCCAGCACACATAGGAACAACTTTGATTTTCATAGAGGCATAAAGTCCTGTGGAAAGTTGCAGATGAGGACAATATGAGTGACAAACAATGTGAAAGGAATTAGTCATTTACAATGATAATCACTGTTTGTGAATAACATCCTTGTTATCATTTATCCCGTATCATGTTTATTCTTCATGTCATGGATTGTGAATTTTTCAGAAGCTGTATAAAACACTGAAAAGCAATGTATACTCTTTGACAAGAACCCTCCACTAAATCCATTTCACATAGTTGGCTCTGTTTGTAGCAAACACATATGGTAACATGGCTTCACAAAACGTTTCCATTTCACTCAGCACGAATATTCAATAAAAGAATCTCATCTAAAAAACACATTATCCATAACTATACTACAGTAGGATATATTTTACCACATCTTCTAAATCCTGCAAGTGAGGCAAAATGTATCTTGCAGCATATTTTCACTTTTCATAACAGAATTTTCTATCACTGATATGTTGACTTCAAGGCACACTTAGTGTCTGTGAGTTTCAACCAAGTTTCTTGAGGAACCCGTTTGACATATCGAGACATTATGAGAGAAGAACTGACCTAGAAATAGTTCCTCATATTCCAAAGTAATTTTTAAACAGCTCTGTTCACCTGTTTGAATGTTATCATATCATTCACCACTGCATGTAGCATAAACATCAGAATATACCAACAGATTTTTTAAACCTGCATATCTCCATATCTTGCTGACTGTTATAATATGGGCACCTGCTGTGTAAAGCCTCCAAGCCTATTGGCATGCGTTTTAAATTATTAAACTATTCCATTTCACTTTCTGTTCTATAATATATAATTCTTTACCTGGTCAGTAGTGATGATGTCTGGTGAAGAGCGTTACTTTTCTACTGGCACTATTCCATGAGTGGTGCACATAGTCTGCATGTTTTACAGAAGAACCATCGCCGATCAATTTGTGTGTAACTGCACAATCAGTTTCACTTTGTTTGCAATATATTATTGTACCCTGCCCAAAAAACTGTGTAACTTGTATATATTATTGTACCCTGCCCAAAACTGTAAACTTGATCGTTAAAGGACACACAGCTAGCTGTAAGTTGTATGACTGAAAGAGATGTTTCGTTCACATCTTTGATAAAACACGAATTCGTGATGACTATAAACCCAACTTATAAAATGTATCTCAAAACGGCTGGTATGGGTATTAACATTTTTATTAAAATAAAGTACAGAACAACGTTCGTTAACCTGAAGATGACCTAAGAGGTCGAAACTATGTTCTGTACTTTATTTTAATAAAAGTTTTAATACCCATACCAGCTGTTGAGTTACATCAAAACATCAATTCATGATTTCTGTGGCTCGAACAATTTTTTGGTGGTTCACGATTTGTAGCAGATTTTCTTTTCTCTGCACAGTCAGAGACACCTAGACGTTTCTTCCGTTACCACAGCGCTCTTTTTAATTGTGTCTGTGTTTTGTGGTTTCTTAATACGTTGAGTTTATGTTTTTTGTTTTATGTGCTGAGTTCCAGGGAATGTATAGTCCAGTTTAGGTGATTTTTTTTTTGCGGATTTCTTTTGAATTGTGTATCGATTTTTGTGCCCTTGAGGTTGAGAAATGTTATTTGGTTAGCTTTCTCATGTTGGAGTGTGAATTAATATGGTTGAAAAAAACTAAGTGTGTGTTTTGTCGATGTGAATCCAGCAGTTGTATTTTCAGAACATTTCTACTAGTATAGTGATAGGTATAAGGCTGAATTGATTGCTTGAGATTCAATCTCCATCATGAAAATATTAGCTAAAATTAGTGACACGAAATCGCCAATACTTAAGCCATTTACTGGTATGTAGTTTTGGTCGTTGAACATAAAGTTAGTTTTGGTGATAGTGAATTCTATAAGTTGTTAATTGGTTTCTGTGGATGTTTTTAACGGGTTGGAGTCTTGGATATGAAGTTCTAAAGCTATCTTATAGGCTTCAGTAGTTGGAACTTCTGTGAAGAGGGAGATTACATCAAAACTGGCCATTTAGTTGATTAAGAATATATTTAAAGTTAAAAAAAAAAGAGTCTTTGAAAAAGGAGCCGGATGACGTTACATATTTAGAAAATGCCCGCAACTGTGTATTTACCAATACCGTAGTTGAATGATTCATAGGTCGTCATTATGAGTCGTAGTGGACAAACATATATTTGGGATGCCGTATAGCTGTGGTATGCATGAATCGGTCATTCATAGATAGGAATAAAGGTTTTAAGATTGTGTTGTTTTTAATTTGTAGCATGTTTAGTTGGTTTCATGCGTTTTGTTCGATTTGTATGTTGGCTTAAATTTGCTTGTATCTGATAAGTGTTACTCATTTTTAAATGTACTCACATTTGTATTCATTATTACTATTGCATTGCCTTTATCTGCTTTTAGAATTTTGATGTTGCTGTAATATCTTTCTGTGTAGGTTGTTTTTAGCTTTCTTTTCTGTAAAATTATATTGATAGTTTTGTGAGAGATTTGTTAAGAAAGTTGTTTAAAATGCTGTTTTGAGGTATTTCAGAGAATATATATTTTTCAGTCCCACCTGGAAAGACAGGCTGTTGGTTACTGATGGAACTGCTCTCGAAGTTATTATCTTTCGGTGGCTGTTTCCCGTTGTTTGTTGGTGAAGAATGAGTCATTAGTCTTGGGCTGAGTTTCCTTGACATGCTTTCATTTCGATGGATGGAATTCTTAGTGTTACTGTGAAGTTGAGTCCTTTGTTGAATATACAGTCATGTGAAAAAATTAGGGCACTATGAAAGCCTGTGTATTTTGTAACGTTTCTAGATATATAGATATTTAATCTCAATTTTAACAATACTGAGAGATTATAGAAATATAACTAAACAATTAAAACTGAATAAAAGACATTTCAAGATCTTTTGTAAATGCAATTCGACAAAAATACATATTCTAACTGAGGAAATAATTAGGACACCCCACATTTATACCCATATAAATGGTTCAACTCACACAGGTGTATCACACCAGGTGCACGTAATTAGAAGATCGTTACATTGTGTATGAGGCTTGCTCTATTTAAACCTCATACATTTAGTTTGGTGTGCTCCTTCCGTCCCAGTGCTCACTCGTGACCCTTCACTTTTTTTCCTCGGCTTGCAGAGGTTTTTGTGCAGTTCTTTGCCGTGCCCGTCTCAGGAGTTTATGTAATTATTTACCGTGTTCAGTATCGTGTTCGGTACCCGTGTGTCTTGGTCGTGTGAAGTGCGAGTCCCGTTTGTGTGTACAGTGTAGTGTAGGTCGGTATGGCCACTGCCATTCGACCATACCTCTGTTCGGCCGCGGTCTATCCGCTTCGTGGTGCCCGCGGCCTCGTTCCCTACTGGCGGTTACACACGCCTTGAACGCCACTGTCGGGGTAGTCACACTGAATGCCTTCAGCATTTTGGGTGGGCGTTATGGCGACGCTGGCGTCGGCGTTCATGCCGTCGCCTACTGACCACGGGGCTTTCCTTGAGGACCAGCATGTGTCCGTCGAGCTGGCTGAGCAGAACAGCCACTAAATCCCCTCGACCACCTTGAGAAATGATCAACCTCTCCACAAATAACACCTACAGCCCTCCTTGCACAAGGAACTCCCGCCTTCAGATAAACTCGACCTGGTGCACCCTTCTGAAAAAGAGATAGTCTCGCTCGCGCCTTATCTAGCTGCTTTCCATTAGTACTCGATTTGCGCTCAGACCACTAGACGAATCGGATGCATTTCCCGGACGTGTAGTGTCAGTGCGGTGTTAACGACATGGGGAAAGCTTATTTCAGTCATAACTTAGATCGTTGTGGATTGTAATAATAAATATATTGACTGCTTCATAGTCGATATTCCAACACACGCACACAACAGTATAAAAACACAATTGTCCAATAAAACAGTGAAGAAATAGTAGTGGTCGATAAATAAGATTTATTTAGGTAGGATTTATTTTGTGTGAAAGAAATTTATCCCAATAAAAAAGTAATTAAATGAATAAATAAATTCTTGCAAAGATTAGCCCTGGTCACGTTTCAGTTGTTGCATTTATGGAACAAGATTCATGTATACAGTCATCTGCTTGAACTGCGCATTAATGCTATAAGAAACCTCAAGACTGTCAATTCACGAGTTAATACCGACTATGTTGTTGTTCTTCCTGACCACAAAGTAGTCCTTAAGACTAGCATAGCAGTGCTGCTATGAAGTAGTCAAGGTGACTGGGAAGTGGTCAAACAGACTCTGACATGGTCATTCTGACTAGGAAGTAGTCAAACTGACTAATTGCTTAAATTGACTAAGGGTCAGTCAAACTGACTAGTAATAGATCATTGTTAGTACTTAATAGTCAATTTAATAGCCACGACTACAAAATGATAGTCATCTTGCTTATTGATACATT
This sequence comes from Tachypleus tridentatus, assembly GCF_004210375.1. Lineage (NCBI taxonomy): Eukaryota > Metazoa > Arthropoda > Merostomata > Xiphosura > Limulidae > Tachypleus > Tachypleus tridentatus. Next base: position 63,364,542 of record NC_134835.1, read on the forward strand.
TTAGATAGTCAATTTGACACCGACCACGATACCTCTAAAGCAGAAAATATATGTGACTATGCCCTGGTAGTCGTAATCAACAACTTTTATTTAGTGTAACGTCTTGCGTTTGCCAGCTTAAAGCGACCATTGGTGTGATTTATTTTGTTATGACAATCGGACATTTGATGAAATGTCACTTTTTTTTTCAAGCGGCTAGATGTTGGAGGGCTGGACAAAATGACCTCGAGGGTCGTAGTTTGGTGACCCCTGACGTAGGCAGTAAACGAAAACGTTTACAACGTTAACGACATTTTAAACTTATTATTGGCACATGTTCACATAACATAAAATATACTGAATGGTCAATTTTTTGCTTAGAAATTGATAGGATGGTTTTTCGGTGTATGAATTATTTGGAAACCTTGGCGATTCCTACTATTAGTAACAAAAGCAGAAAGCTTAAGAACCAATTAAACAAAACGTTTAAGAAAAATCAAGAACCATATACGAATAACTATTTTTTACAATAAAGCAAATGAATATACACACATAAATAAGGACATATACACCCAGATTTTCGGACACTAGAACAATCCTTCAAAATAATAATCACGATCCAGCCCCAAAATCATAAGCACGATAACAGAACCCAGGTTATAATGTCCATAAAACAAACAAAGCACCAGGAGAAGGTCAAAATACAAACAACACTGTTAAAAGGATACTCAAAAATTGTTTGACCATCTTATCAGGTATATTTTACCTAACCCTTAATTCGGGATACACATTTGCCTCTTGAAAGCAAGCAAATGTACTTATGTTCTTGAAGGAAGGAAAAACCAGCGAATAAGCCGAAAAATTACTGACCGATTACACTGCACAACAAAGATTTTGCTTCTTGAACACTGTTGGGTGTTCTTTATAGATTTTTGCTGCTGATCACAAAATAGCATCCAAATTTGTTCATCATGTACCGTTTCATCGAAATATTCAGTTTTGCCACAATGGAAAACGATATCAGGGCAACTGGAATCCGTCAATGCTTGCTGACTACTGTTGGACACTGCAACGTGATGCATCGGACATTCAATATAAATGAAAATCAGGGCAAAACACTTTTAATTATGTTGAACTTAATAGCGTATTAAAACATAAACGCAAATAAATACGTTATTGCCGATAAACAGTTAACTGTCTATTTCTCAGAGTTCCTACATGATGAAGCAAAACCAAAACTATATTTGTGCATACCCACCAGGTACCTCTCACAATCAGCAAAAACTTTTCAGGAAGCAAACCTTTTCAAACAAATTGTTGTGCAGTGTTAGTTAATTAGTTGTCTAAGTAGAATTTTTGATCGAATAATTAGCAATGAGATCTCAAACTTTTCTAGAAATTACATGAAAATTGCCTGAAATTCAAAATGATTTCAGAAAATTTCTGCAAACAACTGATCATTTAGTTAGGCTTACTAAAACCGTACTAGATTACTTTAACCAAAAGAATTGCACTGTCGTTTGCTCTCGATATCGAGAAAGCATTTAACACTGTATGACATAACGGTTTAAGACTTAAATAGCAAACAACTAAAATAAAAAATGAAAATACAAACATGAAGTAATCCGCTAGCTGTCCAACTTTCTTGTTGACAGAAAATGTAGAATGAATATTAAGGGCACATACTAGAGTACTTTACTCCAGAGGCTATGTTCCCTCAAGAGGGTAGTTAGTCCTATTCTGTACATCATACAATTAAACAATATTTAGTTAAACTTCACTGTTTGGTAATGACATTGCCATCTGGAAGAGCTAAAACACATTCTCAGTAACCTCAAACAATTTACAACCAGTTTTAAATCAATAGTACAGTTCTGTCAAATACAGAATTAAAATTAATATATCGTAAACAAGATTATTATTTCCATAATCACTTAAATCACACAAAAAACTTCCTAAATATACCCGAGCAGATATCTTCTTGACGCAATTCTTCAGCAAAGTTTTCAGGCCTAACTTATGATTTAAAATTAACAGAAAACAAATATAGCCAGAAAT